>NC_070647.1:9499228-9611871 GCF_947347685.1 Pleuronectes platessa
CTCCTCTTGCTCTCAGCTGAGTGCAGCTAATGGAACATGTGACTGCCGTGATGGTTATCAGCTGGAAAATGATGAAGTGAATTGTGAAGGTACGTAATGCGAAAATGTAATATCTACTTTGATTTTTTTAGTTTGGTCCATGTCCAATCAGTTAACATGGACGAGGCGGGATCTATGACCTATTCTGCAGCCAGCCACCAGGTGGCGACTGAGAACCTATGGCTTCACTTTTGGGGAGTTGTAATGTTGTCATGTGAAAATGCTCCAGTATACAAGTTTCAAATGATGTAGTGGCTTTCTCTCTCTCCTCAGATATTAACGAGTGTCAACTGGGCAGCCACAACTGCGTCTCCGGCCAAACCTGCATCAACACAGAGGGCTCCTTCCGCTGTCAGAGGGAAACCAGCTGTGGTACTGGGTACGAACTCCAGGATAACAACAATTGCAAAGGTAACCAGTCAGGACCACTGTGGAAATTACATAAATATAATAATAAAAAAAAAAATCAGATCCCAATATGGCTTGCTGTAATTACTACGTGCTAAATCTTCTAATCCTGCAATTAAAATCCACCTAAAATATGCAGAGTATTTGTTCAGATGCACTGTGTATTTATGATGCAATCATCTTGCTTGTTCCAGATATTGATGAGTGTGCTTTGGGGACCCATAACTGCGGACCAGACTTTACGTGCAACAACACAGTTGGCTCGTTCCGCTGCCACCCGACGGAGGGGTGCACTGGAGGGTTCATCCAGGACGCCATCGGCCGCTGTATCGGTGAGTTTGGTGTCACTCTCAAGTAAAAACATTCCACAGGGGAAAAAAAGCTGAGCTGGTTTGCTGGATTTTGTCGTCTCAGATATAAATGAGTGTGTGGCCAACACCGGTCCATGCCTGCCTGGACACACTTGCATCAACACAGAGGGCTCCTACACCTGCCGCAGGAACACAGTCAGCTGTGGAAGAGGCTATCATCTGATCCAGGACGGCAAGCGCTGTGAAGGTAGAAGCTCATACATGTATGTGCTGTGTGTAAATCATAGAGTGTAAATCAGAGACTGTAAACGTTCTATAATGAACCAACATTCCTTTACACTTCTCATGATAACTAGGAGATCTATAACTTGGTGTTTTGCTCTATTACTAAATCGTATAGCTATGTGCATGCTCGTGCTATTGCCCATAAAGTTGTTACCGTTCACGCAGGCAGTTGTATGCCTGCAAGTGGCGATACATGCGTTCAATCAATTGTAAATCAGTGTCCGCTGTCAATCATGACCCTGATTTTACAGCATCAAAAAACAAATTAAATAATACATTTGGGGAGCTGTCCAACATATGTTCAGTCTAAGGCTTTATTATTGTATTTCACATTAATCTCCATGTTACTTCCCTTCCTCTGTCTCTCTCCCACTCGCTGGCCTCTCTCCTCACAGATGTAGACGAGTGTCGTACAGGAGATGTGTGTGGTATCCACGGCTGTGTGAACCTTGTGGGATCGTACCGCTGTGAGTGCAGAATTGGCTTCGTCTTCAACAGCATCGCCAGACTGTGTGAAGGTACTGTATTCACCTTTTGTGTCCTATATGTCTGTTGAATTAGTATTTTCACATCGACAGCGCTTCAGATCTGTAATTCACGACCTGTCCTCCGTGTGCTCTGCAGATATCAACGAGTGCAGGCACTATCCCGGACGACTCTGTGGCCATAAGTGCGAGAACACCGAGGGGTCCTACCTGTGCGGCTGCACCACGGGCTTCAGACTGTCCCATGACAACAGAAACTGTGAAGGTAGACTGACTTAGATCACGTCTGAGCCTCTGTTGACTAAATAAATCCAGTTACACGCTGCATAGACATTTTCCTTCTTACACAGGCGTGTGATGGGCGCAGAGTAGAACCCGATTTGTGTTCAAGTACAAGTTGTATAGAAACATCTGGTACCTTTCCCTCTCATGCCGACAGATGTCAACGAGTGTGAGGCGAACCCGTGCAGCCAGGAGTGCTCCAACGTGTACGGCTCCTACCAGTGCTACTGCCGCCATGGCTACCAGCTGAGTGACATCAATGGGATAACATGTGACGGTTTGTTTTTGATGCTTTTCATTGGCTGTTACTCACGTGGAGGGGAAGGAAATGTTTTCTTTTAATGTAAGAGACCTCATTGCAGGATGATTTACTGGTTTCACTCATCGATATGTCCGTCTCCTCCTCTCAGATATTGATGAGTGCGCTCTGCCTGCTGGAGGTCACGTGTGCTCATACCAATGCGCCAATGCCCCGGGAAGCTTCTACTGCACCTGCCCGTCCACTGGCTACACGCTAACCCCCAATGGACGCACATGTCAAGGTCAGCAGAGGAAAAACCTTAACCTCTACCCGTTTCAGACATTTTCAGCTTTCAGGATCGGATGTTTTTAAAAGGAATCCAAGTATCACCCCTGTGACAATATTAATAATTAAAATACTGTCCAAGGTTCTCCATACTGATATGTTCATTTCCTGTCTTAACGTTTATTTCCTCCCGTGTTTTCAGACATTGATGAATGTGCAGCAGAGACTCACACCTGCTCTGTGTCTGAGAGCTGCTTCAACGTCCACGGAGGATTCCGCTGCCTGTCCCTCCAGTGTCCTCAGAACTTCAGACAAGTGTCACAGGGGTGAGAGATTAGAGCTTCTTGGTTATATCGAGCTGTTGAAATGAAACTGTCGATTTGTCCCCCCTGAGCTGTGCATGATGCATCTCTCACACTTATATTCCATCTTTAAGACTCCGTCCTGTTACGGTTTTTATTGACTCATATCTCCTTTGATGTCACTTTGATTTTGGCCGGTTGTTGACGTTCTCCTGCGGCTTTCGTCGACAGAACATCTCCAGACTTCTCTCTGTTCTGTGCGTCTTTTAGCATTTCCTCCCTCCATCCAATGAGCCCTTCCTTTCGTGTCTTCCCTTTCAGCCATTGTGAGCGCGTAACTTGCGAGTTCACACGGGACCCAGCGCCATGTCTCTCGCTTCCGCTGAGAATCTCCTTCTACAACGTCAGCTTCCCCGCCAACACTCCCGTCCCCGCCGACGTTTTCAGGATGGGGCCGTCCAATTCGGTCCTGGGAGACGACATGCTCTTGAGCATAGCGTCCGGAGACGAGGAGGGATACTTCATCGTGCAGCATCAGGCCCACGGAGGAGTGATCTCCCTGCGCCGTGCCTTGTCCGAGCCTCGGGACTTCTTTCTGTCCGTGGAGATGAGGCTAACCCGTTTCGGGACGGCACATCTGTACATGGCCAAAATTGCTGTGTTTGTCACACACGAGCAGCCAATCTGACCCTAGAGGACTCTGCCATATTAGAAGTCTCTGAAAAATGTACACAAATAACTATTGAAACTAATAATAAATAATACAGCTAATATTTCAAGTCTCGTATCCACCACTAATTGTGGTTTTGCTTTTTCATCACTTTTCTTTTCTTTCCCAGCATCCATTTGTAACATTTCCGACTTTTGTTATATTTCAACTAATCCTTATTTAGAAGTGTGTGTGTGTGGTCCAGGTATTACTCAGCTTCTCTTCCTTATGGCGACAAAAATAAATTGTCACATTTATGGTTAAAAAAGGCAGAATCTCACTGCACAGACAAATCTGACATTTTGGAAGAAACACTTCACTTCGGTGTCTTGCTGAGAGACTCATAGTAGTCCTGGACCCTACATGCTAAAGTGTAGTAAAAACATTAGAAGAGGAGGTAGTTTATTTTAATTCAGCTGTTTTGACTACTCTCAAGGCCTTTTTGTTATTTACTCTGGGATATGATGCAGCTGTGGGTATAATATTTCTTTCACCACTAGATGGAGCTCATAATCTGCTGCAGCTCTCCACAACACTATTGTTAATAAATTGGTGATGGAAGCTCAGTGTACCTCAGGTCTCTGCGGCAGCTTCACTTTATTTGTACTTTCTACGTGACTGGAATAAAAAAAAAGTGACTGATAAAAATGGCTTTTCACTCTTTAATATCTAAGCACACACACACACACACACATACACACACACACACACACACACAAACACACACACACACATTCAGCCAATGGGTTCTGCCACCACTCTCGTGCTTCCTCCTCTGTGGCCATTTTCTAATGTAGAAACCAACTTTTCCTATGATCCACTCCAAGCGGCCTCACCGTAGGATCAAACAGGCCTCGCCTCAGCGGACGGCAAAGAAAAACAAGCGTGGCACTTATTTATGGGCACCTGGGGCCCGGCCAGCGTGGGCTCTCAATTAGTGGTGGAGCGGCATTACGGCTCACATGATGGATGGAGCTTTTAGTGTTGGTATTGGGTGGTTATCAGTAAATCTACTGTAAATGATACCGAAAGGCCTGCTAGCTGCTCTGGATAAATGCAACCACACAATTTTCTGTTCCCTCTTTCAGTGTTTGGTGAATGTAGAGCTGATTGAAAATGCATAGATGGAATTTTGGGGGATTATATGACCACCTAATTTATAAAATGCTAAATTATTTAATATATACATGATTAAATAATGAAACACTCTGTGATGATGATAATCACATCTCAAATTTTATTTTATTTTGAAAATGAGGTTATATTTTCGGCCCTTTGTTGTCTTTGCAGTATTACGCACAAAACTGCTCAACCGATTTTTATTAGTATTATTTGTTATTATAGACATTTTTGTTTTATTGTTTTTTAGTAGGATTACCCAAAAACTACTGAGCCGATTTCTGTGAAACTTTGTGGCAGAACTCGGTGTGGGTCAGGAAAATAGCCACAGAATTCTTGCGTGGATCCAGGATTTATTCTGGTCACTTTCTTTAACATTGTTGATTTGTCAGAGAATAATTCCTGGATCTTGATTTAAAACGTCAGGCATGTTTAAGGGAGTGTGTGCAATATGTTGCAGATCTGAATAGTATCTGAATCTAGTGAATTTAAATGTGGTTTCATGAGGGGAATGTTGGGCCTTCTCGGAGGTATGGACTATAGTGAATGCCCTTAAACGTATACAGTCAAACTTTTTACATTTCCTTCTTTTCCATCAGTGTTAATATGATGTAATTTGACCAAATCAAGAGACATTCATTTTAACATTCCCTCTGCTGATTTTCTCCTAGTCGGTTTTCAACCACACAATCATCCCTGTGGCTTTGGCCTTTGAGCGAACAACTTGGACTCACCTGCTCGCTGCTTATTACACGGCTCCGCTCACGCTGCACTTTCTGAGGTTATGTTTGAAAGCGGCACTGTCTTCACACTGGGGGAACCCTCACGAACACGATTCCACGGTTTGGCCTCTCTCTGAGGCACTCGTCGCTTGGTTAACCAGAGAGGTCTATGGGGCTATTCAGGTGCTGCCAGGGTTTTTCTCTTACTGCTCAAGTCATCTTTTGGTCGAACTGCTGTATATGTCTGTATGCCTGTTTTCCTCTTTTCTTTGAACACGTCGTGACTCCTTTTCCGCCCCATTTTGATTCCCTCCATACTTTCTCATATGTTTTGGTGTCATGGCTGTCTTTCTGTTATAGATCCAGACCGGATGTATCGATGGGGTTACGTTGTATTAAGGCCTGCCCATTTGGGGACACCAACTGTGCTCTGAACCCCGTCCACATCATCACCTACACCCTCCTCTCTCTGCCATACTTCATAGACTTCCGCGCACCCGTTGGTACGGCAAATTAATTTCTTAGATACCGCTTTCTGACATTCACAGTTGATTATCTGCATGTGCCTTCATTAAGATTTTGTATCATATTACCCGATTCAGTAGCTTCTGAAAGCAATTATTTGCAGCCTCATTGAAATTTCCGTCCTCCAACCTGCCACAGCGCATGAGATTCAATTACATATTCCAACCCACAGCACAATTGTTTAATCGCAGCACAAATATCAGATTTTGTAGACGCGGATGCACTTTTGTGGTTTTCCTCCATTGGACTAATAAAAGCTTGAAAACCCTTTCGCCCGACAGAAATTGTTTTCCTGCGGACCGTCGTTGCAGCTTACCCTGCCGATCCCAGGAGAGCGACTAATATCTTTTTCGAGATCACTTCAGCTGATGAACAGTTCTCCTTCGACGTGCAGAGGCGCTTCCACCAGAACAAGATTATGGGTAAGAGGAGATCGTGCCACTTGGACCCAGGCAGTCGATCCTTTACCAAATCACTTATTGTATTATACACATTTACTTCTTTTTATATATGTGCCTATACTGAATTTGAGTCGTCCCTCAGGTGTTGTGCGGCAGGTCAAACCGATCATTGGCCCCCGGGATCTGGAGGTGACGGTGGCTATGAATTATGTCAAGTCAGGAGCCATTTCCCATCAGAATGTTGTCGTCATACGCATCTTTATCTCTGAGTTCTGAGCCGAGTCAAGAAGGGAAGGAAAGTACTACATTGGTGAAATAACACGTAACTTGGCAAGTCGCATTTAAATAATGCCACATTTATTGTGAGGAACATTACAATAACAGTTGCAGTTTGCAACCCATCCAGGACATGAGTTCACAGCAGGCCCTTGTTTTTTAGAAAGTTCGATGAGGGCCAAAGGAAAGTCAAAATATAATTATCAATTCCCCCGAACAGCACCAGCATTTACTGGGTTTGTCCCTGACCCATACTGCTTCCTTCCATCAAGTTTGTGGATATTGATTTTGTAGTTTTTGCATAATTATTGCATAAAACAAACAAACATAAAGGAAAACTACTTCCCTGAAGGCAATAACCAGCTATTGTCTCGTTAACCACTGTCCTTTGTGTTTAATTTGAATTCAGACTATGTTGTCATGAGTGCCACTTCTGTAGACAGTTGTGTAACCCCCTGGAACTATCTGATGTTTGCTTCATTCATCTGCTTCTAACCAGCTGGGCCATAACCAGTCGGGCCATAAAAGTGTCCGTGAATAATAAAGACTTGGTGCTGTTATTTGTATTTGTGTTTTCACTGAGGAAAGCTCCACCACTGCTCCAGTCCTCTTCTAGTCGGCATAATTTAGGTTTCCAGGATTTCTAAAACCTGAGAGGATGTCCTGTTTTTCCTGTAACCCAACTCTTCTGATTCTTCATCGCACCCTACACCACTTCCAGTTTGTGAGGGTATTTCCAGTTTCTCGGCTCAAAGGAGGATGAATAATGGGAGTCCTATACCGGGAATGTTTGCTTCTTGGAATATTCATCTCAAAGCTGACAAATTGCTTGAGGTGGATACCTCTTACCATCCATAATCCACCCTCTTCCATGTTGATCGGCCTCTCACCACTTCTGTGCTGCGCCCTGCCAGTGAAAACACAGGGGACAAGCATGTGGAGGAAAATCCTGTAATCTAAACGCCACCACTTTACATGGAAATCTCAGAGGCTTGTCCTGTGGCTTCTTTTATTTTTTTTTGTCTGCAGCTGCAACAATTGTCCCACAACGTGTCCGGACCTCAATGAAACGATCTTCAGACCTTTTAACTGTGGCCTCAGGCGAACTGATTTAAGATGTGGCTGCAGCTGCAACTTGCAAAACTTCCACCTCAGAAATGAGTGGGTGTAATGTTGTGCAGCATGTTTAAATATAGCACAGGCAGAGATGATGATGTTTTAACCAGAGGTGATTGTGTTGGATGACGATGGATGGATGGATGCTCTTCAAGGCTTTTGTCATGGTAGCATATGTTTTACATGTGACATGATTTTAATACATGTTTAATGTGTTGCGTTATTCTTTACACATCTTAAGGTGGAAAACACATCATATCAAGTCCACTGCTCAATCTACTGGTTTAAGACAGCAGAGTGTTCAGATTGAGGCTCAGTGTTAAAGCAGATTATAATGACTTAATATCATAATCCTATTTATTTTATATTTACTAATGTACTCATATATTTACCATAAATTACTAACTAGTAGTTTATGTAGGTATATATTGAAATATAGTCTTACCTGCCTTAGGTTGCAGTTGTTGCTTTAACATTGCACTCTCCCTTTGTGGATTAATCTATCTATCTATCTATCTATCTATCTATCTATCTATCTATCTATCTATCTATCTATCTATCTATCTATCTATCTAACTATCCACCCTTCCTTCCTTACTTTCTTTCATTTCATCATGCTCTATATTCCTCTCGATTCTATATTTATAATCCACTTCTTATTGAGATGACTTGGAGTCAGGGAGTGTGATGAAAGGGGGGGGGGGGGTGAAAAGGAGGGTCCACCAACTGTGTTTTGACCAAATCAATCTCTGACTCCCAGTATAAATCCTCCCATCACTTGGTACTGGGATGGGACTCTAGTAGCAGAGAGTAGCAGAGTCATCCCAGCAGCTGTCCGTCACATCTGGCTGCAGGGGAGACGAACAGCTGAGTCAAAACAGCAGCACATGCTCTGACTCCGCCTCCGTACCCGGGGCTCAACCAATAGCGCGGCACATACTCACCCGGAAGTCCCGCCCGCACGCTCGTAAGCAGGCAACATGGCAGTTGTTAGCAACCAGGACATCTCTGCGTCTCTCGGCGGCCTTTTGAATGAAAAACACCGGGCGGAGCACCTGCAGGTGTTGAAGACGTTCACGGCTGCGTTACGGGACAGAGAGTACAGGTGAGGACATGTTGTCTCCGGCCTTTAATCAACGGAAACTTAGGGCGTTAGCTTCCAGGCTAATGTAGCCTGGAGTCACTGCTCACATCCTGAGGGCTGCTCCATTATTCAGAGTGCTGAGTTCCAGTATTAGCTTTGTGAGTTTAGTCCGTAATACGACTACAACGAAGCTGCACTCTAATAATAACAGTAGATATTCAGATTCACAGTTTTCACAGCAGACATTGTGGATTGTCACAGCAACAGAACTAATATCACTGATGATGCCAGTATCCCAGCAAAGAGTGAAGCTTCAAGAAGAAATCAACTGTGCAAATTGAAGTTCAGCTTCACTCCACATTCATTTCCTCAGCTTCCCTCATGTTTACGAACCACTGGCCTGAATTAAAACTGCTGCCTTCCTCTTCTCTGTCTGTCCACTTCCTGTCAGGGATGCCGTGGAGGAGCAGGCGTTCTCCAGTCTCCTGCAGGTCCTCACCAGGCTCAGCGACGAGCTGCAGGCCGCCGGAGAGACCAGCGAGGACCAGCAGTCCGTCGGCCTGCAGCTGCAGCTGAGCGCCGAGTGCTTCAGGGCCCAGAGGAACTCCTGTGTCCAGAGCACACGCAACCAGAGTCTGCTCAGGTGATTCCTGATACAACGCAGTGTGGTTGAGACAGGAGGGTCTTCACCTGCGGATATTCTTAGCTAATCTAGAAAGGACCAACTTTTCCTTCAAGGTCTATGAATTATTCCCTGGGAAAAAAGTGAAAATATAAAAAGAACCACCCAATCCTACATTGTTCATTAAAAGCTTTAAATGATTCCATGGATCCTCACCAAATTAAATACTTTCTTCCCCGACCCATACCACTACCACCCAATCCTACATTGTTCATTAAAAGCTTTAAATGATTCCATGGATCCTCACCAAATTAAATACTTTCTTCCCCGACCCATACCACTACCACCCACACATCCTCTAGCACTCTTTCCCAAATCTTTCTAGCAAACAAACAAGTCATTTCAGTTATTCTACTTAATTTGAATAGTATAGTCTCACAAATTACGAATCAACACCTCTTTGACACAGTCTCAACAAGATTCCAACATTAACTGTAGGCTTATAGTGCATTCCAATGGTGTTGGAATATTTGGAAAATGTGTTCCTGACTGGGAAAATTCACGTGAACGTCCCCTCAAGTTAGAAGTGCCACTCAGAACTAACGTCATCAATGAATGTGATGTTACGATCAGCTCTAAATAGAAGCTTTTAATGTGAACTTGTCAAATGACTAAATGTCCATCTCTCACCAGCACCAGACAGAAGCATATTTTGCCAATACAGATGTTTTTATGATTAATGTGCATACATTTTTAATTACATATCTGCCTATGGCACCTGATCATGTTCATGTTATTATGTCCACCTGCCAATAGCTTTAACCAAAGAGATGAGCAGGGACTCATCTAAATATACTTCAAGCACAAAATAATCAAATTTTCTTCATCTAGGGAGCTCGGCTTCATCGATGTATCGCTTAAACTTCTGCACTTCCTTCAGAACACACATTGGGAGAGTACCGATGGCATATATGAAAGTAAGTCCTGAATTGGGTCATTCATCCATACTGATAAAATCAGATGATCTTAAGAACGAGCCTTGTACATATTAACCTATTATACACCATGTCTTCCAGCTCTGCGTTGTGGGATCCAGTTCCTCGGTAACTTGGCCGTGGGACACCAAATGTGTAAAGATGACATTTGGCGGCTGAGCTTCCCAAATCTTTTCCTGTAAGTTGTGTGTGACACAACGGCTGTTATAGTTGTGTATCAGTAAAGAAAAACACTATTTAACACCGTTTTGTCCGAAATAAAGTTTGGAAAACATTATAATTTAATCTATTGCTGAACATGTGTGAGCAGGGAGCTGCTCGGGGCTAAGGATGAGAAGACGGTGAACTACGCCTCCATGGTTCTCCACACATGTCTGGATGAAGCCAAGGTGGAGGACATGTCAGAGCCACAGAACATCCAGCTGGCACTCAGGGTGATGGAGCTCTGTAGGACTCAACCTGACCTGGACTGGACGTACGTGTGTATATGTGTCCGTGATGGTGTGCGTGATGCAATATTTAGTTCATGTGTAAAGAATTCACATTTTCCACTTCTCATTGGTAACGTTTTAATTTGTATTTATTAAATTTACAGGGTTCTCATTGCAACACAGCACTTTCTCAAATCCTCAGCTCTGGTGGAGAGCATGTACACAGGGATGTCTCACCTTGAACGGTACGTCACTTTCACTGCAGAGACAAACATGCATCGAAATGAATAAGACTGTCTCCCACAGAAACTGACATACTGGGAGACAGTTTTGTTAAATCTAGTTTAGTGGTTTCAGATTCTGATCCTGCCTACATGTAATAGAATCACCAACCAGAACAGATACAGAAAACCAATGTTTAAATCTAAAATTGTGCCCGAGATATGTAACTTACAGATTTGTTGTTTTCAGAGTGACGTTGCTGGAGCTGCTCTTTGCCCAGCTAAAAGAGGAAGACTCCGAGGAGTGCGGCGTCCCACCCAGCGTGGCTCGTTTCGTGGCTCATTCCTTCCAGACAGGTTGTGGAGCAGTGCTCACACTTGCCACTGGTTCTGCCTCCAGCAATGAGGTACGGAGATACAGATAAACTAGATTTTAAGATTTGGATTCAAACTATGTGAAACTTTTGAATGGATTTGTTTGAAAAGTCCACATTCTCATTTTCTGGAGTGTTTTTTCCAATAGCAGTATTACCATTCCGATCCTTTTCCTTTAGTGACTGACACACGTTGGTTGTAATCCCCCGCAGGTCCTGCAGGAGGCACTGACAGTGATCAGTCTGCTTGATGTTTTGTGTGAGATGACCTCAGACCAGAGACGGTTCATGTTCCTGCAGGACCAGCCTGACCTTCTCCCGACCACTGTTGGTAAATGAAAACACACACTCACACACTCACAACCTCACTGACCGGTTCCACAACTGGAGTCTGTGGGTCAGATTTGGCTGTCTTAGGGTAAATATGTCAGCTACACACCATAGATACTCTTTGAAATGGTGCTTTGGAAGATCCAGATCCCCATTAAATCACCCACAGGAAAAGAGATTAAATTCCTTCTCGCAAATGCAGATAAGTTTGACAGAAATCACATAATTGGTTATTTAAACAACATGTCGAAAGTAAATTTATCTGGAAATCCAATTCCATCTTCTGAGTGAGGAGCCGTATTGGTTTCAACTAAAGCCTGGTAAATAAAAATACTTTTTATTTACCAGGCTATGTAAATGTATGTTCTCCTTTTCTCAAAACTTTCTGCTTTTCCCCATTTACGTTTTCCCTGCAGAGCTCCTGAGGCAGGTGCACACCATAGGGAAGGCCAGTAAGAATATGTTCAGTGCTGCTCAGAACTTCTCCTCCCTCGGTGGAGATGGAGACTCTTCTCCTGTCACCGGCTTCAAGGCTCATCTCATCCGGCTAATAGGAAATCTCTGTTACAGCAACACCAACAACCAGAACAAGGTTTGGATTAAAAACAGATCCATTGATTACTAATCATTTATATAATCCCTAACAGTGCAAATAATGATGGTTTGGAAAAAAAATATATTTGACAGAAGGGTAATTAAGGCCCTTGATATTATTTTAATTCCGAATACTTGTATTTTCTTTCATTGGGTAGTTTTCTTTCCTAATCCACCCTTGATCAGTCAAAGTTAATGGGGTTAACAGTCAAGGAGAGAATGAGGCTTCAGCCATCGTAGTCAGATCTAGCTCTAACTTCATTTGCATCTAATCCTCATCAAACCACGCGACGTGTGAGGACTGAGAAAAAGTGAGGAGCACATTAGTGTAATATCTAATGGAGCATGAGGCCGTGTGTGTTCCTGTGACTCCGAGTTTACCAGTTCTTTCAACACAACTGTTTGGTTTTGCACTGTAACGTGAAACATTCCCTCTGTGGTGATTTTATCAGTTTGTCTCCGTCTGTCAGCATCTGACTATTAACATAAAAAACAGATAAATAATGAAGTGGATAGGGAGGAGTTGGCCTCTATCTTTGGTACATTATAGACCCAGTCCCTCTTAATAGAAACAGATTTGTGGAATGCTTGTGGGACGGCCACCCTCAGTTGGCCTCTCTATAATATTTATGGATGCTGATCTGTGGTCTGTCAGTGGTCAGAAATCACCCCATATCTGTTTTCACTAAGATCTCTTCCAGTAAACGAAATGTCATTCTGTTCACCTTTGGGAGATATAGTAATTTAAGATGTGCATGCAAAGCACGGAACTGCCTGTACCGAGCTGAAGTCGGGGTCCAGTCACTTGTTATTCATCTCTTTATGGGTTTGGACATAATGTAAGCAACTTCAGACAATCTCCATGAAAGTGGAAAACGCAGACCTGGGTGCTTGTGCCCGTCAGCGACTTTGTGTCTCTGACAGTTGAAATGACATTTACATTTTCTGAAACTCAGCAGCTCGGCGGTGTTTCTGGAGCTCCCAGTAGTGTATTTGAAGGGCGACCACAAAGGCAAGAGGAGGGCAACAGTAAGCAAAGTCAACAATTGAGCCTATAGAATCGGAGGAATGACACAGAGCAGATCACCCTGTTGTGACGGTCGCACACTAACCCACAACCACACTGCTGCTTCTGCATAGACATGAGGCTCCCCTCGGGACAGGGACGCTCGGGTCGAATCCGTTCCTTTACATAATGAATTTGTACTTTGTTTTTTCTTGAGACAGTATTTGCTGGCTAGACTGCACCGCTCGACCAAATCCTACGATTCAACCAAATGTTTCTATGGAAGATTTAAACGGTGGTGATGAGAGCGGGCAGCCTGGGCCTGTGGTATGTTTGCTTTGTCAGACCACAGAAAGCATGGCCATCAGACAAAGCACACAAAACATGTTGCTGCTTCTCATTTGACACTCACCTATTGCTTTGAAAATGTGTCAGAAGGTTATCAAAACACAAACGTCGCTTTTCACAAATGTTACCTTAGGTTTTCTTTTGTTTTTGCAGGATTACTTAATTTAAGTTATTGTCTACAGACACAACCATGAAACTCGAAGCGATGAAATGTTGTCGTGTGTCATCACTGCTTGAAGACTGTCAGTAAATGTAATTGCTATTTGATTAATCAATACCAGTTCATTCTTTAACATGTCACTGAATTTGTTTTCCTCAGGTGAGAGAGCTGGAAGGCATCCCCCTCATCCTGGACAACAGCAACATAGACAGCAACAACCCATGTATCCTTTGTCTGACCTGGAAACAAAATGTACATAAGTTGCAAATTTTGAAACTTGGTTCTGGAAGTTCAGTTGGAGGTTAACATGTTCCCGGTAGCACTATATCACTGGTTTGTTAGGAATGCAATTTGCATTCTGTTATGTGAACCTTTCTGTATATTGTTGCATTTTTCTACCACGTTGGTGCTTTTGTATTAGATTGCATATTGATATGCTTCAATGTTTTATCAGCCTCACAGACACTGAAACGAGAGGAGCAGAATATTATCACACGCATCACTATGATATGATTCAATAAAACAGCACCACTAACTATGGCCTCTGTTTGACACACTGTCAACAATAAGAGTACAGTGCAGGCGTCACACAGATGGGATTTGTCTGTTTTATGGGTTTGCATCAGATTGCTCTTGTTAACCTGATACAGTGAAAACCCTGCACTGTCACTGGAGGCCCCGCTCCCACTGCAACTTGGTACAATCAACTGATGTGAACCAGCAGGGTTTGACCTTTGACCTGGGAGAGAGTGTACATATGTGTTTTTGTGCCAGCTTCTTATCCTCGGCCTCTGCTTGGCTTCCAGCTACCAGTTGGTATCAGTTTGCTAAGCAGTGGGCGGGGTGCCAGGCTGTTCTTTAACCAGGTCAATAGTCTGAGCCCATCTTCTGTCCCCATGCACACTCTTGTACATGCTTACACACACACACACGCACACACACACACACACACACACACTGGTCACACCTTCCACTGGTTTCACGTTGGCATTTGTTTCTGTTCAGTGACAGATTGGCAATTTAAAAGGTTAATTGGATTTCTGCATGAAACTTGAGAGGGATGAGTTTAACTTGTTTGGTTATTGTGGTGTCTATGTCCATTGCCTTTCATGGCCCACTTCGCAGCATGGTTAGCTTGGCTCGTGAGCGACCTTTCTATAGGTTTGGTTTCTGCAGTTTGTGTCACAGAAAGCAGAGTGATGCTGGTGGACAGCACTTGCATTTGCTTATTTGAATGCATCACAAGCGAAGCGACAGAACCACAGTACAGTTCATAATGCCTGACATCACCCCACTCAAAGAACATTTGCATTGAAGCTTCCACAGTTAATTGAATTCCCGTTTAAATTTCTGATCATTTCCTTAACTGGATAACCTTCAGTCATCAGCCAGTGGGCCATCTTTGCCATCAGGAACCTCCTTGAGAACAACGTGCCGAACCAGGAGCTGGTGGCTGAGCTGGAACGCCGCGGCCCCGCTGACTACTCTGCCCTCAGGGAGCTGGGATTCATGGTGGAGGAGCGAGATGGAGGTTTGCTGCTCAAAACTGTGAGGAAAGACTCGTAAGAACCTCGGAGCAGCAGCCAGGAAGAAGAGAGAGCCTCGACCCACTAGCAGGTTCTCACGTGAAGTCATTGTTCAGGAGGGAATAAAGTACATGTGCATGCGCTTGTGTGAACATGTACTTATAATGTACTGAAGCCTCCTTAATGTTATCCAGTATTTAAGAAACGGAACAAAAAGATTTGTGCCTGTCTGGAGAAACATGACATTCCACAGATAAAAGTAAACTGCTTTTTAATTTAAATATATCTATAGTCAGGGTCAAAGAATTCGTATTAGTACTAGAAGTATTACTCATGCTCAGAGGAGCTTAACAATATTCAAAAGGACCTCAGCAGCTCTCGCTCTGTCGAGACTGGAGACTGGGAAATGAAGAGTTTAGGACGGACAAGCTCATGCTGGTACCTTTTTGGCGCAACTGATGCTTTGTGGTCTGTCCAAGGACAAAACGCACCACAGTGTCCGGGTCTTTTCACTTTCCACTGACACTGATGTTACCACCAGGGGTTGGGGGTTTAATTCCAGGCCCATAGTGACCTCTGCCTTAACCGTGAAACAGAGAACAACCACAAAAACCCCTCACCACAACAGCTGAATATATGGTTGTGTCTTTACCAGAGAGACAACAACATTTTCCTTTTTCCTCTTCAAACCTCTTTAAAATAAATAAAATAATCTAAGGACATTGCGAAAGGCATTAACAAAGAATAAACTATGCATGTTTTGTAACTTAACAACAACGCTCAGTGTACAGCATGAGTCTGTCACTCTGCCTGTGCTGGCTTTTGCAGTGCTTCTTCTATTAACAGAGTTTTATACTCAACATAGTTTAGTGAATCCATCCTTATTCATCCACTCATTCCTAATCTTCTATTTCTATCTTATGCAGTCATATAGATGAATAAACCATGAGGGCTTATAGCGAGCTTCATCGATCGTTAACCATCTTCGAGCTCAGGTTTTATACCTTTAACTACTTTTTCTTCAAGCTTTAATAGAGTTTTACTGGATTATAGACTTTTGTAGAGATTTATAGTAAATAATGTAGGTGCTATTTAGCTGAAGTTATGTGAGTGTGTGTTGCAGCTTCTTGTGTGGATCGATTATAGTGGATGAGTGCTGGATGGATGAGAGCATACTAACTAAAAGTGTGAGTGAGTGAATCAGACCAGAAGCATTAGTTTGCAGAATGACATCCCTCCGTGCTCCTCCCGTTGCTGGATAAGCTGAATGGTCCTGACACCTCAACAATGCCGCGCTTTACAGGCCTGCCCACACCCTGCTCCACCCTGTTTGCTCTGCATTAGATTTTTAATGACAAAATGTATTGAAACAATCGGCTCGACTCTCCCCTCAATCCACCGGCATAGTGGTGGGAGCTTATGCGGTTCCGGTCCCCAGGATTTCAGACGGCTAACAAAACAGCTGTTACTCGCGCTTGACTGGCTGGCTGCAATGCTTTTCAGTCCCACAGGAAAGAGGCTGTGCGAGTCAGCCAGGCTGAATGAGGTGGCACGGCCACGGTCGTCTGTTCACCTCCTAACACATTAGCACCACATCAGTCAAGGCCAGAAGTTCTAGTTTCCCATATCAGCGTTTTATCCAGCAGGCCTCAGCCATATTGTCTCTGTGCCTTCTGGTTTGATGGTGACCTTAAAGAGGGAAAACATAAAAACACTTAATCAGGGTATAAACCACATGCTTCATGTTCCGGTCAAATATGTTTATAAAATGCCCAATAAAGAACTGTGTGAGTGACAAACAGCTTTTTGTAATGATTTTAATAAGGAGGCCAATAAACTCAAGATGTGACATGAAACTCAACAGACATTACAAGGATACTCAGATTTTATTGGTAAAAAAGCAAAAAACAAACCGTCCATATTTGTAAGTGATGCAGACTTTGTTTTAGCCACAGGACAATAAACTTAAATTAGCTGTATTTCAAGTCATGACTACACTTTTTCAGGCAGCAATGAGCTGCTCCTTGTCACCGAAAGCACCATTAAGACAACTGGAAACAGTCTCCTTCATCTAACGCTTCCAATGTACTATCTACCATCAACTTCCACAGATCTACTCATGCACAATGGTTTTACCGCCTGTGAGCTACTATGAGTTGTGAAGCATCACGTCCAGATTGACGGAGCCACTCGGGTAATAATACACATAGGGTATTTACAACTTTAGGAACCTTGATCAAAGACATAAATTCCAAATAATTTATAACTCTCAAATCTGAATACAATGACATTAGAAAACACTGGTAAATAGCAACTTTGTTTCCCATCTATAAATGACATAAA
This sequence comes from Pleuronectes platessa, assembly GCF_947347685.1. Classification (NCBI taxonomy): domain Eukaryota; kingdom Metazoa; phylum Chordata; class Actinopteri; order Pleuronectiformes; family Pleuronectidae; genus Pleuronectes; species Pleuronectes platessa. The sequence continues at coordinate 9,516,769 of NC_070647.1, forward strand.
GTGCCACGTTCCTCATATAAAAATATACTCTTCAAATTGTTTTGTAAGTTATATAAAGCCTAAATAAACATTTCTGAATACATTAAGGGTGCCGTCCAAAAATAGCTGTGAGGACTTTGATCCTCTCGTACCCCCTTCTGTGTGGTTAGGGCACATGCCATCCACCCAGGCAGGCCTAAACCGCGCTGGAAGGCCTTGTGTAAGCAGAGGCCACCATGTGGAATTCCACGTCTCCGCTGCTCATGGGAACGTTGGATGTATCTGAACCTGATTGCACCTCTATGGAGTTCCACTGAGGCTTACACGCCGTTCTCAGAAGTCAAGAGCCCCTCCGTAAAAAACAAAACAATGAAAACAGTCAGGATTTTAAGTGACGCCGAAGCTGACAGGTCGGATACTTAAAATAGTATGTCAGTGGTTTCTGCCTCTTTGGGTCTTGGTGCAACAAAAGGGTCTGGCCCCTGGTGGGATTACGTCCATGAGAGAGGGCTAAGGGCAGCACTCAACAGCACCAGCCCAGCAGGGGGGGAAAAAGTGTGACTATGTGAGTGCAAAAGAAAAATAATTTCAAACATAGCAAAGTACCTTTCTGACCACTGATAAAGTGAATGAAAAAAAGGGATTTAGCTGCGGCTTGAAAAAACGGATCTGCAGAAACTGAAGATCATTAACGAAAGGAAAAATAGTTTGCTATCCATCCTAAGACTTATAAGACATAAATAATCTTGCTTTTATTTTTCAGTGTTCAAACAAAATACAGTGTGAGCGTACAGTTAAAATATTCCACCGCCACCTTTTCAAGATCCATCAGGAGCCGGATCTCCTCAGAGCACTTTGCTTCCAGTTAGCGTGTCTCCGCTCTTCTCCACATCCAACAACAGTTGCTGCTTTTCTCTCACTCATGCACGATGTCCGTAAGTGACATGTTTTCAAGATGTTGCTCTTTTTCTGGGAAAGAAGAGATTGAATTCGCTTCATGTCACAGTCATATGTTTTGGACACGCTCTCCAGACTTCATGTTCCATTTCACGCGTGTCTTTCATTTTTTAGAAGAATTCCAAATAGGAAGTAAAAATGTGCAAAATGTTGAATAAATACTTCCAAGTCCTTCACTTCAAATTCCAATTCGTCGGATCCCCCTGACCTTCGACCCCTTGTCTGTTTCCCATCCTCAGCCGCTGTCCGTCTCTCTCGCTCCCTACTTGCAGGTGTAAACCTCAGATTTCTCCCTGCACGTGTTGCACTTGACGAAGCAGCACCAGTGGAACTTGCAGTTGCACTGCCACACGCGCGTGTAGTGGTGTGTGTTGTAGCCCCGGCCGCAGCACATCACATTGCAGCTGTCTGTGTGGGTGGAGGTGCCGTTGCACAGCCTGCCCCTCGTCCCCGTGCTCCCCGTCGCCGTGTCCTCCTCGCAGTAGTTGGGCGAGCGCTCCAGGTAGACCAGGTCCGTGTCTGTGGGCTTCTGGTAGCCCCGGGCCTCTTTGAGACGCAGGAAGGACGGCTGGCGGAGCCGCGAGGCCCGAACAGGCTCCACTTGAACCGCTTCGCTGTAGCGCTCCTTCAGCAGGTAGCCGATCTCTCTGAACTTTGGTAGGGTGATCCAGCAGGTCTTAGTGGTGCAAGAACCGGAAACACCATGACACTTGCACTCGAGCTTCATCCTCTCCTCCAGGATCTGGTCACAGAAAGAGTACAGGGTCGGTCAGAATAAAGTAAAATAGCTTGTTCTCGTTCTGCTTGAATTGTCATTTTGAGTTCGCGTTCATGGCTCGTATTTGAAGTGGTTAACAGTAAACCCATATCCTTGTAATCTGTCTGCTGGTAAGCTGGGCTTCCTGCAGGCATTTCGACTTTCAGCGCACGAACCAGATGCCAACTTTGTGTCAGAGACCTGGGGAAAATAACTCATTCCCCAAAAGCGGGAGTCTCTAATTAGCTTTACCTTTCCTCAGACCACAAAGTAGCGTGACAGCCCAAAGAAAACTGACCAGAGCTGTTGTGCAACCAAGCACGTATGGAGTTACATTGTGGCTTGAACCAGATTTATATTATAATGCCATGCAAACATTTTCAGATGACAAAACTGACAGGTGACCGTATTCCCCCTGGACCTGAGCTTGAAACGGAACCTTGTTTTTACAGCAAATTAGATTCATTACCTTTCGCCCCGCCTCATTGTTGTGCAGGTTCATCAGCCGCCGGGCGTTTTTCTTGATCTCTCGGGCGTCAACAAAGCGCCGCGAGAACTCCACGCCGTACTTAACGTCGGCCGAGCAGCCCCCCCACTTCCAGCCCTCCTCCTGGTCGTGGTAGCCCTGCTTCTCGCGGTCACAGCCACACTGGCTCAGGTTGCCTTGGCTACAGGCTGCCGTCACTGCGTGGGCCACTCCGGCGGCGGTGATGGCGTATGTGAACGCCGCCTCCCTGCTGCCTGGAGAGAATGGAGAAGGGTCGGAGTGAAAACAAGTAACGTTATAATAACACTTGACTGAGAAGGTGTACCAGTACTTTTTTGAAGAAGTTCTAGAATCAGTAATTGTTGTACTTCCCTCAGAAAGGAACGAATAGTATACACACGGCATACAGTTTTGCTGGATACTTGGCCTCTGAATACAGCTGTACAATGTCTTCCTGGCTTGAAACGTAACATTTTTAGCAGAAAGTCTGAGTTGGGTCTGCACAGTTCGACAACTGGAGGATGCCACTTAGATGCATTCCTGGAAATTGTTGACATTTCTGGACTCATTCTAGAAACTAATCTCAGGCTATCTTCACTTCTGCTGCACCCACGCTGGTATTTCTTCTTATTCTACCTAATTAGACCTCAAGGAGAAGTTAGGCTGCAGCTACTTGACTTCACCGAACTTCATTAATCAATAAGACTGATGAAGCTATAAGGCCTTTCTGGCGTTTGCATTTCTTTCCATGTCAACGTGGAAAAACATGCAGATTGGGTTTACTGGAGACTCTTAAGCCTGCACTGTCGATGTGAATGTCTCTCAGTTCGGTGATACACTGCCGACCTGTCCAGGGTGTTTTCTGCTCTCGCCCAGTGTCAGCTGTGATTAGATAAATGGTCCAGATAATCATAGCATTCTTTTACTTTGGAAAATACCTGCAAAATGCAGATATAAGTGGATTTCATCCTGCCAAAGGATTCAAGAAGCCTTTACCGGTGCATTAGACGGCAGAGTGGGGGATTTCTGATATAACGAGTAACTACTAGTACAATTAGTGGTGCCAGATAATTAGGGATGATAGCTGGGGTACTGATCCGGCCATGGCATTCAGAGAGAACTGTCTATCAAGCCAGTGTGGGTGAATCGCTGCAGCCCGCCTAGTTCCTATTCCAACACAAATCTTTATTCAGGAAAGAAATAAACTGTCTCTCATGAGTAGATAAACTTATTTCATCCTGTGAAAAATTGCACTGCTCCTTTAAAGACAGATAGCCACCACTATGAATTACATGACTGAATGGAACTGGGATTGGAAGGAAGTGAATACATTTTTGCATTTTATGATGCATGTGTTATAATGATTAAAATATACAAGTAGTACTTCACTTTCAAATGTACTTCAGCAGAAGTAAATTTACTGTCTACATTCAGTTCTGTTCTGATCATACTACCTTCTGCATGTGTTTATAATCATATAATAACCGTTCTGCCTGGTTTCCTACCTCTGATCTGCCTCAGTGGAGTCTCTCACCGTTAGAACCGTAATAACTACAGTGAAGAAAACACAAGTGACATCTACTGGCCGGCCGGAGGAGCTCTGTCTGCGCCGGCTCTCGTCGAGCTGCTGCCTCTTGTTGTTTCTCATCATTGAAATTTCTCACACGGCTTAAGTGTCATTCCGCGTCCGTCTCAGGCGCTCCGCGTTATTACAGCAAATGATACTGCTGCGTTACATGTTGAAATAATCTGTGGCCGGCTCTTGACTGAGATCTGCCCATTTCCAAGCCTTTTGTATGTCACCATTTGAACTTGAGAATAAACACATTTATATTTATGGCGGGGAGGAGGAGGGGGATGAATTTATTGGCCCGACCATCGGTAACAGGATATCCTCTAACCAATCAGGATAATGCTGGGTCTTTGTTCTTCTCAACAGCCCAGAGTATTAATGCGTGGCGTCTCTGGTATAGGGGCGATTCTGATGGCTCCTCTCCAACCTGACAAAACTCGCTCGCTGAAACCATCGGGCCTGCGGTTCCCTCGGTCCATAACTCATAACAAACTCTGAAGTCTTCCCTCATCAGCCCAAGAGCCACGACCCACTCGCGTATGTTGTATGGGGGGGGGGCGTTTCTCAAGGAATCAGGGGTGCATGCAACAGCCAAGCAGCCATCTCCTCGCGCTGTGATTTGTTTTGATTGTACAGCAGTGCATGCTGGGTCCCATTGTTGCCATCCAGCTGCTGGAGCTGACTTCAATTAGTGGTTTTCATGAATCTCTCTGGTCTTTCTCAATCCTTAATGAGTTCACAGGCCTGGCAGGTCGATCAAATGAAGTGGCTGATGGTAGGTAAGCGACACTAGCGGAGGCATGTCACTGGCTGACATCTGCTTTTTGAAAGACGGGCAGGAATGGGAAGAGGAGAGCAAATGATCCATGAAGACTCCTGACACATTCTGCACCATTATCATATTTGTACAGATTCGATTAGATTTAATCTTTCAGAAAATTCTTATTCGGTAAAACTGTCTTCACGGAGAAGACGAGAGAAACAAAGTGTCTCCTCGACCTCGTTTACACGCCACAAGAGAAAAGAGACATTTCCTCTGACAAAAGAAATAAAGAGATCCAGACGTCTGCCTGCTCTTCTCCCGTGCAGACCAAAGTGATTGCTCCCAGAGCTGCTAGATTAAACATGGATCCAAACCCACAGCAAGACCGCAACAAAACAGTTCGGAGTGAAATGCAGTTTATAACAGGAGACTCACATAGGAGCGAGTGGACACCGAGAATGTTGCCTAAAACCAGGGAGATGTGTCAGTTTCTGCGTTTTACAGAGTGCGGTGATAAATCCTTTCAGTAGATGGCACACCCAGATAAGCCTGAGACACCAGGAAGTCTTCACGCTTCAATTTACGGCTGTGACAGTTGTGTTGTAAGCCCAGTGATATTCCTTACATCCATCACAACTGAGCCTCCTCTGGGGACACTGACAATGGCAGTAAAGTTATTGTTTTCTTTTAAGGGTCTCAACAAGGCAAATTATTCATTGAGGGTGTATGTGGTTCCAAACAGAAATGGCTTCACTTAAAAGTTTTGCCACCCATCTCGAAAGTCTGTTTTATGCTGCTCGGTTGTGCTGAGCTGGAGCTTTTTTCTCATGATGCCACTGAAGAGATTTTTACAGGAGGTCTGAGGACAACAGTAAAAGATGTCAGCGCAGGTCTTTTGAGTTCAGTCATTTGGAAATAAGGCCACGCAGTTTAGTCATAAGTTATTTTCTCAGGTTCAGAGTCGTGGTTTAGATCTAATTAATATACCTGTTCCTTTGTCCCATCTCATGTAGTTTGATCAGACTGACTCCTGGGACAAGACTGTATGTAGGGAAACAACTCTTTGTTTTTTGCTTCAATGGTTGAGGGATTTAAATAGGGCTGCAACCAGTAATCTATCAATCGATCAAGAATCGACTATTGATTTCAAGAGGCCATCTTGGGTTTAGGGCGACACTTCTGGACGTTTTCTGACATTTTAAGGACCAAACAACAAATCGGTTAATGAAAAAAATCAACAGAATTATAGATCATGAAAAAAATCTTTAATTGCAGATCTAGATTTAAGACACTGACCATGAACTCCAACACCTCTCGTTTAAGATTAAGATGCATTTATTCGTCCCAAACACATGCACAGTCATGCAAAGGCACACTCATGCAGGTAGGGAAATTTAATCTCTGCTTTTGACCCATCTGGTGCAGTACACACAGAGCAGTGAGCAGCCATTTACGGCGCTCGGGGAGCAGATGTTGGGGGAGTAAGGTGCCTTGCTCAGGGGCACTAGACAGGGTAGGGAGACTCTTGGATTTTTGGACAGATCAATCCAGGTTCGTCTTTTGTTGTCTCTCCGTGGAGTCGAACCAGAGACGAACCAGAGACCTTCTCTGCCCATAGTCCAAGTTTCTGATACCAGCTAAGGTAATTTCCCATCCTGCTTTCCTCATTTCCTGTCAATGTTTCGTCCCACTGAATGTTTCTGCCCTCTCAGTTTCTCGCCATCACACTAAAGCATCTACAGGTAAAGAATCTGAATTTCAAACAGACTGACCTACTCTCAGCTCTTGTCCAAAGACGGTCCTCTCGCCCAGGGCCGAGCAGTTCCACCGGCCATAGCGGAACTGGTACTGGCACTCATTGATTCCCACCTGGGCGCCCTCGCCAATGACGATGATTGCGTCGGGCCGAGACTGACAGAGGGCCCTCTGACGGGGGGCCAAACCCGGTATCTTGTTGCAGATGATGTTTGCACCCAGGGCTACCACCGAGGATAGTGCCCTGTATATAGAGATGACAAAAGAAAAGAAAAAAACTGATTTTACGAGAAAATATAGATAAGAATCTGTCTGACATGTACCTGCCACCATTCTCTATTTTTGCAGTAGTTTGGATTTAACGCTTTGTCCTGGTCGGACAGTACTTGGCTGTTATTCAAGCAAAATAAGTACATTTTCAGTTTCAAATTCAACAAGTCCACATCATTCATCCTTTTCCCAGATTCCGTCATGTGCAACTGAACAACAGAAAATTGTAGAAATGAGACTGAACCCAAGTAATTCTTTCATCCCTTCTCCTCTGTTACAGAAAACATACATTACCACAGCTATTTTAAGTTTTCAGGACCTGCCCTTGTTATGAATGAGAGGCATGTATGGTGCAGCAATCATCCTCTTTGTGAGGGCCTGGGTCTTTTAATGTCATGAGAAAGCTTGTTACGTTATGCTGCTCCTATAGAGAGAGAAACCATGAGGTAACTTTTTTCCATATGCTGCTTTATATGGGTGCTGCCATGACAGAGTGGCTCTGGTGTAACGTGTAAATCCACGAGAGCAGGTTACCTCATCAGCAGCACCCGAATTAGGAGATATAAAATATCATGTAGATTAAATATTGGCTTCATGCACCCAAATCTTCATTCACTGGATTTATGGCACGGTGTTAAAATGAAATGTAATGAGGAACAGTCTGCAGCCCCCGTCCCGTGGTATAGTCTGTGATTCCATTATGGAATAAAATGTAATTGATTGAACGACACAAATCACGCATAACCTGGCTCTGGATATTCCAACGTTTTTCCTACATTTAGACTAAGCAGAATCACAAGAGACATTTTAAAATATAGCAATTTACTCCAAATAGCGAAGTTAAATGTTGGCTTAAAAGTAAAGACACGTGTTGCACGCTCTTAAGATAACATATTAACAACACTAGAACCATTTAACGCGCGATCTAACTTGACTTATCCAATTTCTGACTTGTGCGTAATTGGCCATTTTGACGCGCAAGGAACAAGCATTTGCACGCGCCAGGGGACCGTCGCATAAAAAGTGACTCACGGTTCAAATAGGGCAAGTGCATGTCATAAAGAAACCTACAGGTAGCTACCGCTGGTGAGGATGAGGAAGATCTGTGGGTAGTAGACGGACAGCAGCGCACTGCGAGAGGAGATGATGAGCATGGTTGCGCATTGAACACCGCTTTTGCTGCGCTCTTGCGGTTTGAAAAAAAAAAGAAAGAGGATGAATATGTCCTTTTCTCTGAAGTCCAGGAGTTGGTTTGACTTGATGTCTTCGCTCCTGCGCGCTGGTGGTGGTGGTGTCTTCAGCAGCTATAGTGCAGCCGTGGCGCGCTCCGAGCTCCGCTGTCCATGTGTGAGGAGATGAGAGGCTGCATCCCTCGGCCGAAGTGCGCGCTGCCACCTGGTCTGTGAGAGGACTGGGTGGGAGAGGGAGAGGGAGGGAGGGGGAGAGGGAGGGAGGGGGGGAGGGAGCCAGCAGGGTTCCGGAAGTCCGATTCTTATAAAGGAGCTGCTCACACCTCCACAAGTATCTATCGGTCTGTCTGTCTGTCTGTCTCTCTGTCTGTCTGTCTCTCTAATTATCTATCTCTCCATCTCTCTAGCCCCCTTCATCTCTCATCCATCCAGCCATTCATCCATCCATCTGTCCATTGTCGAGAATCTCACCAGCACAGTTGTCTTATTTATCAGGATATATATATTTATACCCACCATCTTTTACTGTTATATGTATTGAAGTTAAAGGTTTAGTGTGTAGAATGTAGTGACATCTAGTGGTGAAGTTGCATGTTGCAGCTGAACACCCCTCACCTCACCCACTCTATTGCTATTATTCATTCATATACAGAATCCATAAATGCATTTATATACATACATACATACATACATACATACATACATACATACATACATACATACATAAATACATACAGGTATTATGATGTTATGTGTAAATAATTCCTGGTGAGAAATTCAATTGGTAATGCTCATCACTCCAACATCGGACTCTCAGTTTCTCAGTTATTGGCTCGTCAGTGGGTTGGATGCATTTTGAAATGCCTCAGACTGACGGTGTTTCTTTCACCTCACATGTGCTGCTGGTGGATCACTGACAATACGCCCTCATGTGGTGGCATGAAGGAAGAATCTCAGACTCAATGTCAGTTTAATGCACCAGGTGCAAGTTCAAGTTCTGATTTACTGTCTGTCTGTCCATTACTCTATCTATCTATCTATCTATCTATCTATCTATCTATCTATCTATCTATCTGTCACATTTTTCTCTGCAGTGAACACCCTTGTTAAACCTTTACAGTCGTTGAGGTGCCCTATAGTGTCATTAGAGTAGAAGGCCGACAAGGGGCACACTAGAGGATTTGTTGCCGTTTCTTCCTTTTAAAGCTGTTCCACAGCAAACACAGGCCTGTTTGAAGTGAGCACCATGGGCGGAGACGCTCCTGTTCACTTCCATAAGGCACCTTCAAAGCACAGTTTTTATTGGTCTACTTCACAGAGTGGACCGAGGACAAAGTGCATATTTTCCCCGCTTGTTGTTGACATTTCGGAGACTGGAAATCGAGACGTCCTGAGCTTAACCTGATCCCAACAAACGACCACAATGAGATAGTATTAATACAATTTGCTGCAAAAATGAGACATCAGTCATGTGAACAAAAGTGAGACGCTCTCTTAGAAAAACGACCCGAGGGAAATATTGTGGACGCAAAACCTTTTCATTTAAATTCTCGGCGGCTGCCAACAGAGCGATTTGAGAGATAGCAGTGATTTTGGAGGAGAATAAAATACCGTTCATTCTTTGGCTGCTATGAGATTGGCCTGACGCTCGTGCCCACTCGGACTCTGTGAAACTCTAGCTGCAGTCACATGTGCTCTGAGCTTTGGAGAATGAGAAGCAGCTTTGCCACTAAATAGCAGCGTGTTGGCTGTTTAAACCTCAACATGCAGCCCTTCCAGTGGACAATTCGCAGATAATGTCTCTGGCTCGGGGGCAGCGGAGGAAGAACCCCTTTGTGTTTGTGTGTTCTCTGCGCCTTTTACTGCGTCTCTTTCTCAATCCCTCTCTCTTTCTGTCCAAATAATCCTCCTAAACCACAATTTCCAAAGCCAAGATAGCACTTAAGCAGCGTGCACTCACTGTCCTGGCGTTCACACAGCGATATCTGTTTCTTTTCATTTTTTTTTGGAGCAGCAGAAGAGGTGAACAGGGAGACAAGGGAAGTGGGGAGCTGCACAGGAATTTGGTTTTACTGCCGAACGCGCAGGACGTGAGATCAGTGGTGACAGTGGCTGTGATACTTATGGTAATCTGTCGAGTTTTGACAGAGATGGTTTTGAAAACCTCATCCGCATTATAAGGATGAGTGACAGGGCTGGAGACGGGCAGGGAGAAGCTGAAGCTGCGATGCAGTGAGGCCTCAAACTGGAAAATAAAAACACAGATTAATAATGGTGTCTTATGGCTCTGTGGGATTTTGGGGGGCTATCTTGTGCCTGAGCCCAGAATCCTGACTAGTTGTTAAGCAAATGGTTGTTTTTGATCATCATAGTAAACGTCTAATAATTCATCTTAAGTCATGTTTTTGTCACTGCCAGTTCCATCCTCGTGTCGTCAGTAATACAGGAGAAGGTGCTGCAGGAAAATTGTGAAGTCAAGTTTAGTTATATAGCACTTTTAAATACAACTGCAGTTTAACAAAGTTCTGTACAATAAAAGAAGCGTCAGTGCAAAATGTAAAAAAAGAATAAAATAACATAGATTAGCATAGAATGAAATAAAATGAAAATTACAGTAAAATAATTACTAACATAAAAGAAATAAAAGCAGTATGTGTGTATAATGTTGGAGCTGGATGGGTGGAATGATGGATGGATGCTTCACAATAATTATAGGCTCATTCGCAGCCATGTCCTTCGGCTAATCATTAAATTCAATCAAATTAATGAGGGATGGTTACCATGTGTTCCAACCAATGTTTTCACCCAGCTTATAATTATCGTTTAGTAGTTGAGTAAGATCCAAATTTGACACGTCATTCAGGATGAGTGCAAGGGACGAACAGGACAACAGAATGTGTTTTTCCATGTTTATTATTCCATGTAATGTGTTTGGCAGTGTTAAGGTTCTCTACTTGAAATGGTTCTTCAATAAGAAAAAGGTAGTAGTTCTTGTGACATGTTATTTAGTGGCATGATAGGACAAAGGACGTCTGTGCCTAAAGGCCGAACATTTTACTGCAACAATGAATAATAGATTAAAGGAAACCCAATGATCTAATTCCATCATCATTATTTACTGAGACCATGTGGGGGAAAAACATGCGAGAACACCCAAGAGCTGGCCCACTGTTGTCTGTCACTACGTGTAAATTTACACCGCGTTTAAAAAAGACTACAGACAGAACCGGGACACACGATTGTCACATTACTGGTTTGAGTCTCTTCCCAGGATTTGTTGCCAGTGACAGAAACACAGATTAACACCAGCCTGAATCTTCAAATGTGACACTTAAGCTTGAGCTCGATGAAGGAAGACGTTTCATGAAACGTTCTGGTCGTATGTAACGTGTGTGTGTGTGATCTGTGAAGATGCCCTGATGGGTTCCATGAGGTTTAGGTCAGACAAGTACCCACGGGCCATTTTGTCACATAGCGACATGCAACTCAAGTGGCTGTAAAGCTTCCACCACAATGTCAAAGGCATTGTTCCGACTTTAATATGGCAGCACAAACACATGGGGCCTGTGTGTGTGATGGGGTGAAGGGCATGCTGGAATGAAGGAGAAATCAGAGTGTGGTTGGTGAAAAACAAAAACTACACTGGGGGGGGGGGGGGGGTTAATGGGCAGAGAGTGTATTTATGACACAACCGAAATAAACTACTTTGTAATCAAGTCTAATTGACACTGTTCAGAGCGTCCACGAAACATGAAAAGATGACAGAGGGGAAATTGTTCCCATGTCGCGTAAGAACGGTTCCACTTTTGAGCGATGGCTGTCGTCAATGTTCAGCATCTTGAACCCTTTTGGGCGCAGATGAAGGGGATGGGGGGGGGGGGGGGGGCGCTTTCGACAATGCCACGAGGTACATAAATGTCTCGAGAGCAGAGCCCTTTTCATGTAAACAGGATTCATGTCTTCGTTGCAGAAATGCAGATTTCCGAGGAGCCAACATGCTCCAGATGTTGAGGAGGATGGACGCGCAGAGTCACCAGAAAACGGTTGGGAAAACAACCCTGAGGCCAAGAAAGGAAAAAGTGAGAAGGCATCTATAAAGTGACACCTTCAGCCTTTCATTTATTTGAAAGTCTAAATAAAACCTCAGTCTGGTCTTTTTAAAAGGCCTCCTCCATTTGACTTTACTCACTTGTAACTGCAGAGGGAGACAAAGCACTGGAGAAGATCCCACCTTCGACCAGCCTTCTGCTTTGGGTCAAATTGATTACTTTCACACCAACTTCACACCATCCTGTCTCTCATGGCATGAGAACAGCATCTGTAAAATGTTTTCTCTAAACAGACACATGCATCACGCTTGATATATTTTAGAGAGGATTTATCATCATGTTGCAATAATATCTTTCTGTCACAAATTACATATTTTGTGAAAAAAAATCCTCTTTTTGCACAAATGTTCGTGTTATTGTTTAAAAATACTTAGTGTTGAGCCTGACGAGAGTTTGATGCTACCATGTGTCAGCAGTTTTAGAGTCACTAGTAACATATGAAGTATTTCATTTCCAGATCCTCAAGGGGGCTCTTTACTCCTGTGTTTCCCAGTACAGGAGGAGAAGCTGTACAACAGCCCTGTCACTCCCAACACTCCTCAGTGGTTCCACCATCTTGGTTCCTACCTTCGAAATGTCCAAATTCAACCGTTGCATTTGTTCGCGTGAATACGGGAATTACACGTTTATCTATAGAATCTTTGAGTGGGTATCATCAAAACATATTTTGTTCTTTGCTGGTTTCCTTAAAGCTGAAGGATTTTTTCAAACGCACAAATCCAGAACTTTTTTATTTCTGCACTTTATTGCCCCATCGAATACATCTGCAAGGATTGGAATTCTGTGTTCAAAGTTAGAGCACGGCTTCACGGGGGAAAGAGGGATAGGTATACACTCACCTCAACACATTGTCATATTCAGACTTGTAACTTACAAATGGAAACATCATCCAGCTATTAGTAATTGATAGTAGGATTTAAAAGCCATTAGATCTGCTGAAAGCTTTTCTAAACGCTGAGTTCTGTTACACTACAGTGCCACATTTGTCACATCAGCACATGCATGAAATATTTATGAGTAATATTAACTCAAATTAAAATAAAATAAAAAGTTATGGTTACTAAAAAAGTAACGAGTTAGGTGTATGGGTGTTATTATATGTGGGGGTCAAAAGGCCCCTCACTCCTTCAAATCTGCTGTATTCTGTCCTGGTTTCTCTTGGTTCAAATCATATTTATTCATATGGCACATTATCAACAGGAGATGAGCCAAATAACAATCATGGCAAAAGAAGGTATAAAAGACAAGAGGTGCAATGTTAGAAGTAAAATTTGCAGAAATAAGTTTTAGGGTCAGACCATGACCACAAAACCAGAAATGATGATCCCTGTGCTGGTGCAAATTCAATATTTTTTTCTAAATGTATTTATTTTTGTCTTTTCTATTTTGTACTCATGCATTGTATTTATTTACAGAATAATGTGTTAAGGAAAGGTGAACCGCTGCTGGTGTGTTCTCTTTGTTGATAAATTACCTACTTTTTTTAAGGCCACTTGGTTAATTACAGACTTAATCGTTTTTTTATTTCATCTACACCACCAAACATTGCAAATCCACTGCAGCTGCACTACAAGTCGATTTGATGTGTTCGTAATTCGTACGTGAAGAATTATTGCACTGCGGCTGTGGGAATCAAACATGTGTTGCACTTCTCTAACTTTCTATTCCCATGGAAATACTCAGCCCTTAATGGGTTAGGCATCGTCGAAACTCTAGAAAAATGGCTCCCACTCACTTTTCTCTCTTCCTCGCTCACGCTCACACGCGCACACACACACACACACACACACACACACACACACATGTTGATGTAGCCGCGACCTCTTAACCGGTTTTCACCAGGCTCTAATAGCTCAAATCAGAGAAAGTTAGGAGAAAAAAAACTTCTCTCAGAGTCAAATCGTGTTAGTGCTGACCTCGCTGATTGAGTTTGCTCACAATCACACGGGTCAAGGCTGGGGTGAGGCCCATGGATCATTTAGTTTAATGGCTGTTTCCTGCCTGCTCAAAATGTATGTGCCGCATTGTAGGAAGCGAGGAGATGTAATGTGAGGTGCGACCATTTTATTTGCAGGACATGATGCAGAGCTGGGGTATAGAAAAAAAAATCGTGTGCAGGGACAGAGAGAAACGCAGGAAGAAAAAGCGCCCACAGGGGGATGGAAATATAAGGAGTATAGTAGGGAAAGATCAACAAGAAAGCGAGAGGGGAAGAAAGAGAGGGTGACAAAAGGCGGAGGGAGAGAGCTCTACTAATTTTGTGGCCTGTCTATGTCACCAGCACCCTGTTGGGACGACAGATGTGCAGATGATGTCATGTCGAAAGGAGATAGGGCGGGAGGGTGGAGCGAGCGGAGAGCGGGAGGACAGTGGACAGGCGGAGCCTCGATCTGAGAGAGGAAGGGAGGGAGAGAGGGAGGAGGACTGTGGCCTTCATTGCCCGGCAGTCACACAATTATTCAGTTCGTGCGACTGCTTTTTTTCCCCTCTGCAGTTAGTTATGTGTTTGGATCAATGTGAGCGATAGTAAAAACTTCTGTGCTTGATGAGCCGTCGTTATTTAGCTCTGCGGAATCAACAGAAGTGCTGAAGTGGTGGTTTCGTCGCCTGGACCTCTCACAGAGCCCAGCCTCTCCAAACCACACAGGCCATCGGAGCTATAATTTACTTAGCGCAGTCATTGCCGAAGTTTACCCTCCCATCCCCTGACCAGCCGCGGCATAAGAACCCAATTGTTCTCGCAGTCTGCCAGTGACAATGGCTGTTTGTGATCATCTGGAGGAAAAGGAAAGTGAGAAAAGGGATTGAAGAGGGGCAGAGGGTACAGCCACCCGATCCGGTCATTTGCACCGTTCACTGCTAAAGATATAGCCAGGGTCAAGTCGGAGTCTGGGAGGGGTCAGAGTGACCACTGAGGCCTGCAGGGGTCACCTCAAGGACACACATTTCCCAACAGGCCGCCCCTTGTCCTGCGCTGTAACCCATCTACACCTGAAACATTTAGAGCAGTGTGTGACCAGCTTGGACCGGCCTCCTCAGCCCCCCACCTGCACCCTTTCAGGCCAATTGTGCTGGCATGGCAGAGGGAGAAATTGAATGAATTAAGCGGTCGGATGTTGCCTAACGGTTGAACTGCACAAAACGCATCCATTCCTGGCATTGTTATGTGTTGGGAGGGAGACTGAGAGGGATTGTGCTGCTCGGTCCGGTGCAGGAAAGCAGCTAATAAGTGAGACAACCTGTGGGAATCGGCCCAAACCCCGAAAAAGGACTGAGGCAGTTTTTTCCCTCCCCTGCTTTACTTTTCTTAGCTTTACTTTTCTTGGATGTGCTTTCAAACAAAAATTATAAAGAAAGGAAAACAGTCCAGTCATTGATCCATTGATTGAGTCATGGCCGAACACGTTGCACTCCACTTAAGATGAGATAATCCTGTGAAAAATGTAGCACCACCTTGTGTAAAATCCCAGCTTGGAAAAATAAAACATGCACATTTCATAAAATGCTGCACAAACGGATGAAGTGTGGTGCTGCGGACACAATGCAACGGATCACTGCTCAGGTCTGGAGTTACAGAGGCCAGCTGCAGCCTAGTGTTGTTATTGAAAGCAGCTCTGACTTGAGCTTTAAGGACACCCTTGGCCCTCTGGGTAAATCATTTAGCTGTAACCTGTGGTAACCGAGCTGCAAAACATACTGTACCTCTACGCGAGTGCTGATAATACAGTGATAACGCAGGGAGGATTACATTGGGACAGTAACGCGTGCATGTGAGCTCACACGGATTTTATAAGAGATGTAATCAGGCGTTAAGTAACACTGGGGACATGCACTTGTCTCGATAAGCTCGGTGAAGAGCTATTATCCCTCACTTATTCTAATTATTTGATAAAGATAGATGCTTAGCCCAACTAAACTTTAATGAAAGATTTTTTTATGTTTTCTGGATTTTTTAAGGCGAGGTAATATGTTTATTACAATGGCTGCCGGCTACGCAGGGTAAGATAGTGCCAATTAAGATAATGGGCAATTGAAGAACATTCAATTCAATAAAACATGTGAAAAAACAGAAAGCAGGGGTCAGGCCAGGTGAAGATTGGGTCACTTTCCAACAATTAATATGACAATTTGCTCAGAATTTTCATTTTCTTAGCTTTTTTGAAGTAATATTGACCAATAAAGCCGCCACAATTTACAAAGAGGGGACAATTATATATCTAGCATCCATTAAAATTTCCCGATTCAGTAAGATGCACATTTCCTTATTCACTGTTTGCTCGATAGCTTTGAGCAAAGCTGCACGTCATTGAATATATGTGGAAAATGTTTAGTTTTTCAAGCACATTGTGTTGTGAAATCAGTCTTCAGCTGGGGACATTGCCCCCCTGGCCCCACCCCTGGATTCACCCCTGACGTAAGGTACCATCATCTCAAGGCCAGATCGCTTACTATAGTTTGATTTGGCCAGATTCCAATCCAGCGTTTATAAGATCTGTACTAGATGATGTACCTCATATGGTGCATGTCCAGTAGCTAAACTGAGCCACTTAGGACTTTATCAAACTTCACAATTATCTTGAATCCTTTTACCCAGAGTAACTAAATAGGGTAAAGGGGAGAAGGGTGTGATCTGCTCTCCTGGTCCGAGCGCTGCAGATCGATCAAGTCTCGACTCTTTTCATGGCGCTTACTTGGGCGTGGCACCGCACTGCAGAATGTCTGAGGGGACCAGGCCGGGGTACCGTCCAAAGAGAGGAAGGAGCAACCGAGCAAGCAAAAGGGGAGTAGGTGGCGAAGGGCGGTGGGGGGAGAGGAACAGCAGTTTGGCCCTCGACAAAAGCCTCCTCCTACTTTTTTTTCCAAACCCTCTCCTCTCCTCCTCTTCCTCCTCTTCCTCCTTTTCCTCCTCTTCCTCTCCTCTCTCTAGGTGCTGTGTTTTGGGTGCTCCATGCAGAAGGCTCTGTGTCTGAGAGCAGTGGCCTGAAATAAGACTAAGAGGGTTCTCGGGCAGCGGTGAATGCTAGCTTTGTCTGAGCTGCCATCCACACTGTCTGGAGACATGGCAGGGAGAGAGAGGAGAGAGTGTCTGATTGCAAATTAGTAGAGGCAAATGGAGAGACCCTGCCACCTCCATAAGACTCAGGCTCTCTGCTCCTCTCCTCTTCATCTCCCCTCGTCTCCTGTGAAAATAAAAACTCATCTGGTTGCGGAGTCAATCGTTTTCTCTTGTCAATACCTCTTTCTTAATAGATGTGAGTGAGTGATTGAGTTCATGTGCAAATCATATGAAATGAAAGATTGATGAGCATGGAGTGCTGAGGTCCATTTAGGTGTAAGGTTTTGGATGATAAGTGCTTAATACCATATCTACATTACATCCATCAGCATGACCAATGTCTCTTAATATCACACTTAGTGATATTTTATAGGCCTATGCATTCTTATTAAAGTTTGTCCACTTTAGTAACTGGAAGGAAAAAGTAAATCACCAAATGTTTCCCGAAGTGGGAGATCTTTGATACCTTCAGTATACAATTTTAAATACTTTGGAAAAAATATGAATATTGTCCCTATAGATAAGTGGAAAAAGACTTGGTTGAAAAAGCAAACAGTTTTAATGAATTACTTTATTATGACTTTTACTTTAGCAAAGCAAGATGAAATGAAGTGAAAATATTTTTAGTATTCATGAATCAGATTAATATATTTGCATATGCACTACATTTTTATACTAAGATTACACACGTAATGTAAACCTCAGTTACCATGATGTGTAAAATTTCTCAAATATAATATGTATGATTACTTACAAGACAGTAGAGGCTTGTAAATGTATCTCTTTATGCACAAATTCTGTTTAAATGTTTAACTATTTTTTATATAATAATCTAATCAGTTACATTTAAAAAGAAAATGTACTCTTCCAGAATACAAATTGTGTGTGTATAATTTTGTGCATACTGTGGGTAATATTCCTCTTATTTTGAAGCATTTATTTAGAATAGGCTAACTTTAATTTGACTTTATTTTACTCATAAACAGTGTTTGGATATTATAAAATTGTGTTTGTGTGTGTGTGTGTGTGTGTGTGTGAGAGAGAGAATCTTCTTCAGCATTAACTTGTGTCACATTCTAATCCCTATTATCTATAGCAACCACGCTCAGCCCTTATTCATTTGAGCTATAGGAGCACCACACACACACACACACACACACACACACACACACACACACACACACACACACACACTCACACATTATCTCCCTCTTTCTCTCTCTCTCTTAATCCTACCTTGCCTAGTGAGTGTGGGTGTAACACCTGTGGACACAGATTTATCCCCTATCAATATACTTGCCTCTGTTGAGCAGTTTTGAACTGGGTCTTTTGCTTCGACTCAAGTGTACAGAGACAAAAACAAATACACACACAAACATACACACACACACACACACACACACACACACACACATAGTGATTTGAACATTAACAACTGCATAAACAAGCCTGCGTCAAACCAAAGAAGAGAGCATTCCTGTTTAACTTAATTACTAATTTCAAATAAAGCATTTCGGTTTCTTCTATAGATTATTACAACAAATCAGAAACACAACATATATTTTAATTACTGGCTCAGCTATAAAAACATTCCCTTGCAAACATAAAAAATATCTTAATAGACAATAAAGTTTGTAAATGAGCCAAATTGAATTTCATAATAAATAGATTTAATAAACTATTTATTTCATAATCAACTTGAAATTTGACCACATATTCAGAAATGTATTTCTTAGTGAAGGAGAGTGCGATGAGTCTATATTGACATGTAAATATTATTGACACATTTTATTTATCTATTTATACATCTATCTATACATCAATGTCACCAGCATGTAACCAAATGACTTATATTTATACATGGTACTTTATACATGGTACATTATTGTTATATGTCTTGATTTTAAGTGAAATTATGTTTTTTCTTGCAATTTTCTTGCAGATATCTTTCTTATAAATAGCTTAATTTCAAATGAAATTAATAAAAAGTTGTAAAATGTGTCTGTGTGTGTATAAACACACACATAAGCTGTGATGTTTTTTTTAACACAATATACATTTCCATCTATCTATCTATCTCTTTATCTATCTATACCCAAGTCAAAGTAACTTAAATAACTTTAACAATATTGTCAATCACTTCCAAGAAAATTTGAAATGACTGTATTCTCAAACAAATTTTGTTGTCATCTACTTCTCCTTCTTCTTTGCTCGGTGGAAGAAGTTGACAATACATCTCTGTGTTGTCACATTGTCATCTATTTGAATCTTATAAACCAGTATAAGCTAATAAAAGTGTTATGGGGATGATTTTTAATTATGTGCAAATGTTGGGGTGGTCCTTTAACAGCTCTGCCTCTCCTCACGTCCACGGCTGATGAAGGTGTAAAGTGTCTGTAGAGCTCATCAGGTAGTTTCTGCAGGTCTGGACATGTCTGTGATTCACCGGAGGATCGAACCCCATCAACCGAGGTTCATTAACCTTCAACCGACCTAACCAGCCTCATTATGGCAGGTAGGCTAACAACCAGGTGTGACTGTGCGTTTTTTCACTTCACCGCCTTTCATTAGCAAGCACAAACAATTAGCTCCAGAGCTAAAGCTGTAGCTAGCATAAAAGATAAATCATGATTTGAGAGCTGAACTGTAGCTAGCATAAATACGCTTTGGAGGTAAACCTGTAGCTAGCATAAAAAAAATGTATAATGATTTGAAAGTAAACCTTTAGCTAGCATTAATTAGCCTTGGAGGTTATTTTGTAGCTAGCATAGAAGATGAATAATTATTTGAGAGCTGAACTGTAGCTAGCATCAATTAGCTTTGAATGTAAACCTGTAGCTAGCATAACTTAGCTTTGAATCTTAACCTGTGGCTAGCATAAAAGACTGATACTCAATTATGAGCTGAACTGTAGACAGCAGGAATTATCTCTGTAGCTTAACTTGTTGCTACCGTAAAAGGAAAAATAATGATTTGAGAAGTGAACTGTAGCTAGCATGAATTACCTAACAAATTATTAGCTTAGGCGCTTAAACTTTTGCTAGCAGGAATTAGACTGATTCAACACTGTAGCTAGCATGAAATGATAAGCGGCTTTAGAGTCAGAGTTCAAGATATGCACAAATTCTGGCTAACATGTGTTTGTGTGTGTTATTAAAACCTTTTATAATTTCCTGAACTTGACACCTGGGACTTGTTGACACATTTGTCATCTTTTACTACATTTAGGACTTTAGTGGCTGTATTGAACATGTGCAGGCCTGTTTAACACTGGGGGTGGTGGGGTGACACCAACTAAAACATTGCCTATTATTGCGGGCTAATCCCAGATGGAACTGTGCACCACATTCAAATTGTGAATGTGTGGAGCCCTCGTTGAATTTTATTACATGTGTAATATCATTTTGCGGTGGTAGTTGAGGCTTCTTCTCCACCACAAAGCGCCTTTCCCTCCAGGCTGACATCAGGTGAGGTCAAATGAGAGAATGGTGCTTTTTACCCCGCGGAAGGGGCCGGAGGAGAGAGGAGGGGGCCATTGAATAAACGATCCAACACAGCATGCTTTTTTGTGGATGTTCCACCGGGCTCCCGCCTAGTCTCTCTGCTTTAAGTGACACTAAATAAGCGGCTCGGTGGCGGCTCACGGGCTGCCTGCTGCCCGCCCGGGCCGGTTGTATAACGGCCGTGTCACCTCAGCTGAACCTGACGCATCTGGTTCAGCGGCGGCGGCGGCGCAGTCTGCTGCCCCGTGTCCCCGTTGAACCGAGCTGCACGGCCGGCGAGAGAGAGGCAGCGAGGGGCGGGAGGAGAGCGGAGGAGAGGGAGGGGGACCACTCGTTTTATTTGTCCCGCTACAGCTGCTCTCTGGAAATTGTCCTCAACGTGACGATGTCTCCTGCATCTCAGTCCTCAAATATTGTCGCGTTGTGTGTGTCTCCCCTGCTCGCCATGGGACCAGACCCGCCACAGTCCAGGTGGCGTGTAGCCCACGGCGTTGGAGGAAGAGACCGTCCAACTTGAACTTGACATTTACTGGTATGTAGTTTTATTTGTTACCTCTTTGTTTTTTTTAGTCGTGTACGTTTGCGTAGAAGTGACAACTAGGACGTGTCTTTTCTCTAAGCGCACGCCCGTGTTTCCTCCAGACTGGGTCACTGGATGTTCACGCTGTTGTGACTGAAACGATCCACGGTCCTCGGGGGAGAAGTTTTACAGGGTGCCGCTGAAAACAAGCGCTTTCGGACTAAGAGCTTAACAGCTTAACATAATCGTCTGTGAATTTGAAAACAAGTTGCGAACATCTTTCCAGCGCTTTAGCGAGGGAATGAAATGGACGCCGGGCAGCACATTTCTCCCTCCTGCGATACAACAAGGAAAGAGCGATCGCCTCTGCGTGGCCCACTTTCCCTTCGCAGACACTGAGGCATAATCTTTCCCTTTGTCCCCGACGCAGGCACAGATACAGGCAGCATCACGTCGAGCCGGTGGGGAAAACACATCACCGCTCTCCAAGTGAGCAATTTGTAAGATTTCAGCAGAAACGTGCATTCAATTAGAAACGCGGCGCTGACCCTGTTCACCCCGAGATGATCAGTGTATGTAAGACATGAGAACATATGGTGGAGCTGTGTGGTTTCCACTGATGTGTCACTGTGGTTTCCCTCAGAGAAGTTTCTGATGAAATTAATTCTTTGAAATCTGAGAAGAGCAGACTCAGCAGTAGCTCAGTGTAATTTTTGATGTTTAGAATGGATGTTTCCTGGCTGCTTTTCAGGTGTGCTGTTAGCTTAAATATCAGATATTTAAATATAAAAAAAATACAATTAATTTAGTTCATTTGAGAAATTAAATTGACTGAATATAGGTTTCCACATTTGAGTACAAAATAAAAGTTTTGAGGTTCTTATCAAGCTCACTATATAGCTTAAATCTTCTTGTGGCTGTAGATGATAATTGCAAATTCCCATGAAAAATGATTAAATATGAGCTGTCATGTTGCTCCGAGCAACCAAAGCAAAACGTTCGGGTGATCTTAAAATCATAAAAACATTATTGTTTACAATGGAATCACATTGTTTTTTCCATTTTGTTATCTGAACTGGTTTTATGTGAACTTGGGACATTGTCTCTTTTTAGTTTATAATAGTATATATATAGTTTATATAGTTGTATAAGATCATGCCACAGCTATTGTTCATGCCTAAGATAACTTCTACCCACAGCACATCGACACCTTATGCTCGGGACAAGTCCCAAGTTTAAAATACCGAATACTCTCATACCGCACTTTTATCAGTTTATCTTTAGGATTCGTTAATCCTTTGAGATCATCAATCATCCTGCATGCATTTCGCTTTGTTTGTGTGTGTGTGTATGTGTGTGTGTGTGTGTGTGTGTGTGTGTGTGTGTGTGTGTGTGTGTGTGTGTGTGTGTGTGTGTGTGTTTGTGTGTGTGTGTGTGTGTGTGTGTGTGTGTGTGTGTGTGTCTTCATCTGCAGGTTGGCTGCCTGGATAAAGTTCTGTTCGTACCGGAGTGTCAATGGAAATTGCAACGCAGCAGTGTTTCCCAAGATGAGATGTGTATTGGCTGACAGAGACATGGTGTTGTGCGATTACCGTTGTCTGTTTTTCTCACCCTTCAGCTGGAAGGAAAAACTTAACTGTCAAAAGCCGGAATATCAACAGGGTCACAACGACCTTTTGGCCGCAGCCCTTGGTCGTAAATAAAGCTCTATTATGTGAAGTATTAATAAGCTGATTTTGCATCTTGTTTCATAAAACACAGACTACCTTATAAACAGGAAGATGCTATGTACATTTGAGAAAATGGAGCAGAAACACAGGTGTTCCTCAGACAATGGTTCCAAGTCTAATTTTTCTTAGTTAGTGGGACAGGAGAGCACATGGTGAAAAATGGCGATATTATTGTCTGATTAAACCTGCCACCCTGGTGCTGCAAGCCCCTCGTCGTGGGCAGTGGCCGATATAGAGGAGAAGAGAGACCTGGATTCACTCTTATCTCCTCTCAATTGCTTTCAGAACACTTTCATCCTCTGTCCCAACTTTCCCTCCCACTCTCTCATATCTCAATTGATTGAAACCTTAAACGGCGATATTAGTCATAAAGCAGTCCAGCCTTTCTATGAATAGTTGATTGGATGTGATTACGATGCAGTGTGTTGTTTCTTTAAGGGCATTTCAGGTCAGAGGGCGGGAGGCGGTGGTGGTGGTGGTTGGGGGGGGGGTTGCTGGTGCGGCGCGTGCATGTCTGATACTGCAGTGTGGTGTGTTGCGCTCTCCCGTTCCTGTCCTGAGCAGCGTTGTGGAAGCGCACAGAGACTCCTGTCACTCCCTAATCAGGTCATCAGGCGTTTTGAGAATGTGAGCACGTACTGCTTTGGTCTCGTCCCGAGAAGAGACTTAAAAGGTGTCTCTGTTAGCCTCTTTTAGATACGCATCATTCATTTTTATTGTGTGTGCCTGAGCCACCTTGTCATGTTCTAATCTGCACAGATGGAGGGTGAATTAACAGTCGAGCAGTGGGCGTCTGTCAGATTATTTCAGTTTTTTACGGTATACACAATGCGGCGAGCTATGATTTGGTAGCATAGAGTGTAGCTAGTGTATATTTTCAAGTGCAGCAAGGGCAGTTGTGTGTGTAAGTGTTTGTTGATCTGGTTTTGCCTTTGCTGTCCCCACCAAACATTTCACGTTTTAAATCTCTGCGCATCTCAGTGCAGGGCATTTAAGTGCTTGACCTAATTTCTCTGGCAGCAAAGAATCCACTCTAGTGAAGGCCTTCCTCTGTGTGTATTTGTCCGTGTGTGCATGCATGCGCGTAGCTCTGGGTGTTTCCTCCTTGCCTTTCTAACAGGAAGCTGATGTTGAGTTCAACTGAGGACAGGGAAAAGGCCTTTTCTTTCCACTGTGAATCATTTGAGAGCGAGAGAAAAAAATGAAAAAAAAGGAGAGGGGAGGAAAAAAAGAGACCAGGCCTCTGCATTGATTCAGCCCTCTGCAATCTGCCCTGCTTTTCTCTCATTTTCTGTTTTTCCCTCCCTCTTCCTCTACATTCTCTACACCATATTGTCCTATCTTGTCCTTTTTTCACACCTATTTAGTTTCATTTCTAGTTCGACTGATGTTGGATAGAAGGCAGTGTTCTGCAGGGAATCGACGAGTTTATGGAGAGTTCACGAGTCCTGTGAGAACGTGGGGAGGGAGGGAGGGCCAGAGGAAAGGAGAGACGAAAAGCAAATGAAGCAGAGCTCTGTGGGGAGCAATGCAGGTTCTTCCGGTTCAGTTTTACCGTACCCACAGTAAAAAGAGTCTGCCTGCGTTATGTACTTAGGGGGGGGGGAAACATAAAACACCTACACAAACTGGTTTTATTAAAGCCAATGTTGAGGCACTGTGAAGGATTCTGAGTCCCTTTGTATTACCTAAAAGTGGGGTATGGAAAGAGCAGGCGCCAGAAATAGCTGACAAAACCTTCTGGGCGGGAGATAAATGGCTAAAATATTAATATTGAATATCATTTTACTGGCAGAACAAAACTTTGGTTTTGAAGGTCACTGAGATTAAATTTGCTCTCAGTCACGTTTCATGTCAGACAATGCTTGTTCCAAGAATCAAAAACAGGCCAAGGCAAATGTTATAAATGTTTAAATAGCATGACCTAAACCCGAGGTGTGGATAATCTCATCTTCAAGGTTTGGTTTACATATTGCAGGGAAAGGCTTTTTTGGAGTGGGGGAAATAAATGAGACCAGATATTGTAACTGAAACCACCTACTAAACCTTTTTTATTTGCTCGCAAAATATTTAACTGTTTGGGTTGTATGTCTGCAATATTGAACTACAGCATAGCTGCTATAGTACAACAGGAATACTTATATTTCGGCAGTTGAGAAGCAGAACCGTACTGTTCATGGAGAAATGCGGTGGCAGTTTCGTTGCTTTATTTCTTGACAGTCAGTATACATTTGTATCAATACAGCAGAGGCAGATTTGCTCTGAGAACTTCTCCATTTAAGTCTGTGTCTTATCCACATTCCCATGAGCCTGACTCAGTCAGAGCTGTGGCTGACTTTGTGCTCTGACCTTCGTAAAGGGCAGAGAGTGAATCAGTGAAGTGTTTTATTGTAATACTCACTGAATGGACACAATTTCTTCATGATAAATGTCTGCTCCTTTAATAGAGATACAATAATCCGTTTTTTTTTTCCAGTACGGATACTGATCCTGATATCTGGCTTTGGGTATCAGCCGATACAGATTACTGATCTGATACCAGCGTGTAATTAATAAGCTGTGTGGAAGACTGGGATCATTCTTTTTATGAGTAGATTAACATCGGGCTTGACTTAAATCCAAATTTTCTAACTTTGTAAACAAAAATGCAACTAATAAATACATATATATTTAATGTACCGTTAATTTACATAATAATCAATTGTGCACCAAGATCTACGGCGATTACAATTCACATGTAAATCTTCACTTCAGCAACGAAGAGATCAGTAATTAAAATTCCAGTTTGAAACAATAGAACCATAAATTGAGAACTAACTATAAACATTTAGTCACGATGAAGCCACAGGCTAGTGCAATTTATATAAAATCACAGATCACACATGTCATGGCAACAATTAATTTGCTAAAAACAAAACTTTCAAAGTGAATGTGCTCCTTGCTATATTAGCTGAGCTCTCCTCTTTAGCTAAATGTACAGGTGTTCTGGTGAGCTGCTGACACACGATGTAATACGTAGACGTTAAAAAAGAATAACATGAGATGCAGCTGTTTGAGTCAGTATAGAACCAAAACCCAGTGTCAGTATTGGGTCTTTGCATCCCAACACCTGCATGAACTTCATTTCATTTGTCTTAAAAAAGATATGTAATGCTTCTTATTCTATACATTGAATCCGTTGTGTTATCATAGATTGAAATAAGAAACTCAAAAATCATCACTGATACTGAAAGTTTAGATTTCAAAGAAGAACGAATGAACTCAAGCTGATTTTGTGCCCAACGCCGCTGACATGCAACAGCAGAAATGTTCTACTAAGAATGTCCTGTACTTCTTTTGTACTGGCACAAGCTGTGGGAGAACGACCTGCAACCAAACCGCGATCCACACAGCCTAATCAATCACAGCTCTTGATCAGTGTTAATAGTGCAGGTCGAAACATCCGAGCTGTGACCTTCCATCCTTTTCGATTTGCGATTTGAATTTTGTTCGTGTGTCTTTTTTTTTTTTTTTTGGCTGCAGGTCAACACAGGACAAATGTGGATGTGGAACAACAACTTCTCAGACTCTACAAAGCACGTGAGTACACTGGGACTGTAACACACACACACAAATGTCCTCTGAGGCTGTGTATGGAAGTATATGGTCAAAGACGAAGTTTATGTTTCCTTATTATGCTTCTTCAGCAAGATGCTGATTATTTGCTTGATTATTAAATGCACATATGTTGGCACCTTAATTTGAATTTTGCATTAATTGGCATGCAATATCTATTAGAATCTATAAGGGACTTACTACGTAATACGTAGTTAAAAAAAAAAATAGAACTGATAAATGTAAGATTTTTATCTATAGAATTCAGGCAGAAGACATGATTCCACAGTGTGTGCAGTAACACCATTAGAACTCTGACTTTACTGATGAAGGTAAAAGATGCCTACCTTTAGTTTATGAGCAGTGTTACTGAGTAGAAGTATAGTTTTATTCATTTTATCATAATGGATAATATATGTAACATGACTCTCTGAGAACAAATAAACCAATTTTTATTTTCTTCCAAGAAGTTCACAGAATTACTTCTTTGACTCATGCTGTAGTCATGGAATTTAGGCAATTTCAAAAAGGGATATTAAGTTTTTTCTTTTGCTCATAAAGAAAAGTGTAAGTTTTCACTAGGCTTAATTGTGCTGGATCAAAAGTTAGATTAAAGACTCATGACTTGTGTTCAGAGAGACGTTTGTGACAGCAGTGTTAAATGATGAATTAATTCTTGACAAAAATACTCATAACTCAAATACACCACCTGTCCCTGGCCAGGGTTAAATCCTGGTTGCAGCTATTGTATCATGTTTGTTTTAACTTGCATGGGCTACCAGATGGGTGGAGTTTACCGGTGCTGTATAATTCCAGTAGTGCAAGATCAATAACAGGCTCAGAAAAGTTCACTGAGTTCACTGACGCAGCTCGAAACCTGATGTTCCTCTTCATCTAAAGTAAGAAACAACCCCTCCTCCTCACAGTCACATACAAACTATGTTTTGTATGTAGGACTTCACTGGAGCCGCAGCATTTAATTCTTGTATTGAATGAAGCCTGCTGTCATTTTGATATCCCATCATTGCATATAATAGAAAAATTCTGCATGTCTCTCACATCAGTTTGTACCCTATCCCTGTAATTCATCTTGACATAATGACAAGTATGTTTGGAAACATTAGGAGCTTCACTAGAATATGAAATTAATTTCTGTGGCTTCGAGGGATCGGGCGCTGGATTGACTTGTGACTGATTGAGTGAGACGGAATAGGATCCTTAAAAGTTTTATTTTGTTGTGGCAGCTGCTTTTTCCTGTGTGTTCATAGTTGAAATTGCACTTTCAATAATAGTGCACTTCAGCTCTTCTGTCTTGTCCAGCGGGATAAATAAATATGCATCAAATTGTTTTTTTAAGTATAAAAGTCAGATCAAATTATTGATTAAAGCAGCATTTAAATTTGTCTTATGATTTTTAGTTTTGCATGGTTAAAAGAGTTTAACTTTTTCACATTTGAAATATTTTATGAAAGCTTCACTTGTTAAAGTAAATACTAGGAGACAGATAAAGGGTAGAAAGTTGAACAAATGTAATATGGTGTATAATAGAAATAGCTTCCGTAGTAATACAGACTAAAAGTAAATGTTATGCCTCTACTTATACTGACTATAGAATAAAGCAAAATCTACAAAAGTTATATGAATATATAAATCCAAAATGACACGTTCTTCTTCTTGTTTTTTAAAAGTCTTCCATTCATTGTGTTGATCTGTGTAACAAGTTGCTCAGACCCACAAAACAAGCTTTAACAGTCCATAAAAACTGTTTGTAAACTGTTCGACTGAAGTCTGGCTCTGCGCTAGAAAACTTGAATCACACAGAAGTATCCTAACAGAGAGGTGGGAAAGGTGCTTTGTTGCTTCTTGTCTCTTGCTTTTTGCAGAAAATACACTAGAATATCCTTTAAGAAAGATATTGCCACCCCAAACTGTGGCAGCAACATTTATCAATAAAATTCACAGTGGCATAATAACGTAGCCGATAGTCGGTCTTATCCTAACTCATTCCTCTTTCCATGACCTCATGGTGTTTTCCATCAAGGTCAAAAGTGTTTCGTAAAGGAAATGTTTTTTTATTTTTACTATTTGACCGTAGCTTAGTTGTCACCTCTCTCTCTCTCTGGCGTTTCTCTTCCCTCTCCTCTTCCTCTGTCCTTCTCTCTGTAGAGGTATGGCTCATGTGGGACCTCTACAGGTGTTACGTCACACACAGCACGATTGACCGAGGGTAGGATGAGTTTATTTTTCTTGCTAAGCTTACAACTGAAAAAGCTAAAATGGAAGTTTCCTAGAATGAAAAAAACCTAAAGAGTTTATAAATACTTACAAAAGCAGTTCAAGTTGTGTAACATTATGGACTTATATAACAAAATCCAACGTCAAATTTAATGCCCAGAAAAACTTATGTTGCTTTCATTTTTGTTGAAATTCTCTAATTAGATTAATCCAGACAAAAGTAGTAAAATCTATTCAGCCAATTAAAAGAGAAGTTGTTTAGAGTAAAATGTTTCATAGAAATATTAATAGAGCTGAAACAGATGAGGTCTGCTACTGCAAAATACAATGTCATATTTTGCTCATTCAAATGAATAGTGAGCTAGGTTTTTGGTTTGACAGTGTACTGGGATTGATAGATAAAGGACTCTTGTTGGTTGGTTTTCATCCCACCACACACATCAGTACTTTTGGAAATAACCCTTAATTTAAAAGAACTGGTTTAGTGAAGGTCCAGTAGGCAGCGTCCCGCCGATCAGGTGTTGTTCAGATGTGTTGGTACGAACCATCCCCAGCCTACTGTGCAGTATACTGTCAAAAACATTATTCTCTCAGTAGTATCAGTTTAAGATTGTCACATTTACGTTCAGATGAGCTGAAGAAGATCCGAGCCTCTGTCCTATACACATATATACGACACCATATTTAATTTAAAAGTGGTTTGTTTGGCATTTTAATGGATATTTTCATCCCGGAGCATCCCACCCACAGTGCCTCGACATCTTTCATTTTTAGCATCAGAGGCTGCGTTTTACGTGCAGAAGAATTTTGTTTTTGTAACCCAGTTAACCAAGTTGTGGGCTGACTCATTCAAATCTCCCATCTCTGTTGGAATAGCTCTTTTTCATGATTATGGAAAACCTCAACTGGGCTGTCTGGCTTTCTTCCATTTCTGTGGGATGTAAATACCCTACTCACATTTTAGCAACCAAATGTATACATCTGCATTATTGAAAAATGAAATATTGCTTTACAATTAATATTTAATAATCTTTTATAGGGTTCTTTGTTATTTAATATTTCTATTTGAGATTACCACTATACTATACTTCTTCTCCTCTCTTCTGTCTTTCCTGATTGGTGTCTCTCCCCATTTCTTATTCTATACCCTGTGGGCAGATTTAAAAAGGAGGATATGATGTAAGCCACATGGACACACTGAGTATCCTTGCAAAGGCCAAGGTGGATTAAGCAGTGTCTGATTATCAAGTTTGACTGGTGCTATGCTTGATAACAGTGCGTGTCCACTGGCATTTATAGTCAAAAACTATTTCATACAAGATAATTAAAGGGTTCAGAGCAGTGTAACAGTATTAATGAATTAGTTAGGGCAGAGGTGTGAGGTAATTTGTGTGTGCGTGTGCGTCTGCGTGTGCATGTGTGTGTGTGTGTGTTTGTGCTCATGAAGGAGAAGTAATGAGAGTGGATGGTTTCTCTCCACCAGACAACCAAAATGAACTGTGCAATGGCTAAAAGAATCTGTCTCTCTGGTTCTCTCAGTCTGGGGCCTGCCTCCCCCCCTCAACAGAGCGCTTGGCCACTGCTGCATTGTGGTTCCGGGGCCTCATTTCAATGGGCCTTTAGTATTTTGTGTGAACAAGTCAGCGCCATTTGCATTTGTTCCAGTCACAAAGGTTTAACAGGTCAATAGGGACTCCCTGGCAGAAAACTAACACACTAGGGTACCTTTTTTTTCATCCCTCCCCTCACGTCCCCTCCATCGCTGGGGTTTTCAGGCTCCCAGCTGGCTTGTCCTGGTTGTATATAACTCAAACATGTGGGGTGTACACTATCTATGTTGGTATGAGGGTGTGTGTGTGTTTTAGGACATGATTGGTGACGATAGGGTGTCAGGGTCAGAAAAGAAGAGCTAATACTCTCCAGGCTGTTTAGACAAAAGTTTAATTAACATACAACATATAGTAGGAGCTTGTTTGAATGACAGACGGTGTTTGTGTGTGTGTGTGTGTGTGTGTGTGTGTGTGTGTGCGAGAGAGGGTAGACTCTTTGTCTCAGACACACAACCTTAATAAAATTTCTTGAACAATACCAGACCATGTGGGAGCTCATTGCACCTCACCATCAACAAGTGTGATGGCAGCACACAGGATCATTGTGCCATTAATAGTCATGAACATAAAACTTAGTTTGAAAATACTTTTTGTCCCTTCTCCTCTCTGATAATTTGACACATATTGTCTCATGTTTTGTGTGTAGAGGCAAACAAAATACTTTTTTTTTCTTTTTAGCTTTGTTATCATTCATAATGAAAACCAGTGGAAGCCAATAGATGAAATATGTTGAGCTAGCTTATAGCTAGCAGGACCCATATTCTGTAAAAAGGGCACTGACTTTGCTGACATGCAGTTTTTCAATTCAGTGACTAGTGGCGGGGGAAGTAGGCACGTTAAGTACAAACAAATAGAAAAAAATGTACATAAGGAAAAGTATAAGTACCACATTAACACGACTTCTCAAGTAAGTAAGCACTTGCTTTTAAATATTAAAAGGAAAAGTACTTGCCGAATAAAGCCTATTCTCAAATGCAGCAGTCTGCTTCATCATTATGGCAAAGTCTTGGTGCTGCTGCTGCTGCAGGAGCTGGCAGTGTCTGATGTTACCTTCCGAGTATGGACAGTGAACCAATTCCCCTCTCGGTATTGATAACTCTCAAGACTATTAACAATTTAAACATATAACTTGATGTTTTGTAAAAATATTGGAGTAGAAAGTACAGATATTTGCTGATGCAGTGGAGTAAAAGTGAAAAGACTGCAGATATAAATCCACTGGAAACTAATGAAAAATATATTTAATTATCGTAAATGTACTTCATTACTTGCCACAGCTGTCAATGACTGCCAACACAGAAGCGTGTTTGTAGCACCAAATCTAGAAACATATTTAGAAAAATTTAAACAAAGGCTGTTTTTGTATTGCTTTTTTTGGACAACATTTAGAGAAAACACAGTATCCTCTCATTAAAGAGAGTCATTTTTGGGAGGACGGCAGAATTGACTCGTCATGGTTCTGTTTTCTCCTGAGTGTAGCCTCTGTTGTTCGCTTGGGGCTTTCAACATCCATAACCCAAAACAGCCACAGCGAATATTTTTTGTACGATATGCTTATATATAATGATATTTTTTAAAAGTTAATTTAGTCAAAAGCAGTGGGTAGTTGAGAATAATGCAGCTCCTCTGCAGCATATCCATCCACTTCATGTGGGTTGTAAGTGCAGTCATGGCTGCGGGGTCTGTTAGTGCTCACAGAGATTGTCCTGCATTTAAAAAGTCAGCAGCCACCCCCTCTTCACAGCCAGGTGTGCTGCTGAAGGGTCCTCAGGTAGGACAGAGAACACCCAACCTGCTCACTCACTCTAGGTGAGAGGATCCACCTGAGTAGCTCATGAGTGAATAGACTGGAAAGCTTCAGTGTTAGACTAAAAATGTTGCTGCTTGTTGTATATATCCATTTTTATAATTTTGAGTAATGGAAAGATATAAAAAATGCCCCTTCTAATCATTACAATGGGTTAGGGTTTAATAAGTACGGCACAATTATTATTATCACAGTAACTTCCCCTCACAGGCTTCTTGTGTATAATGTGGTGCAGAATGAAACTTAATGCCTCTTTCAAGGTCAAGTCTTTGTATAGTTTAAATATAGTCTCAGTAGTATGTACTTTTTTGCAACACATTATTTGTTTCACACCTGTGTACGTTTGTGTGATCGTCAATATTGAAATTGACTCCTGGATTATGTGTCATTGACCATTTAAATCTTAAGAAAGAAAATTATTAGTGTTTCACAACTTGCACTATATGTATGTATGAATAAATATCGGCAGTAAAAAGTGGTTGAGGGCAGACAATTATTTTTTATAGATAAAAAAATATTTCACTCTCAGGAGACGTTTTAGTGTTAGAGTTAGTTTCTAGGCACTTGCTAGTTTAATCACTGTGTGTACACTTACATGTACAATATAAGGAGCTTGTCTTAGTTACTTGGCGCACGTCGCTGTATACACAATGTATACAGTCGGCTAAAGAACTATGTAAACATCATGCACAGCTGTACACATGGGTAAAACACTCATAGTTTTTATTTATATCAGAGTATTCAACTGACAGCAGAGGAGCGACAATTCAAACATGTTGTGGCCGACCTGGAGTAAAAGCCATGCTTACAATTCTGCTCCTGCCGTGCTGATGCGAACCCGCCCGACCGCCTCACTGTGCTCACCTCTCCCGTTTACTGTATTTTGTTGCAGTTGTTTTTGTTGAGCAGTGTGACCCACTATCTGCAATTTCTGTTCCATTATTATCTTTTAAAACCTGCTACACAGAAAGCAAAGTGTGAGCTGCAGCGTCAGGTGCTACAAGCTGCTAGCTACAGGCCTGTAGCCAGGCCCACAGAGCCAGACCTGGCAGCTCCGAGGCTGCGACGTGTGAAACGCTGCACACAAAGGAGCTCGCTCCATCTGTATGCACCCTACATAGGCAGGCTTTTGTTGCAGCCGACAGGCACATGACTGCTAGCATCTTAACCCCTGAGAGCCAGCGTCTCCTTTCCCCTCTCACCAGACTGCACACTGCAGCAGACACCACAGTATGTTTATGGAGATTTATGTGTTTTGTATTTTTGCGAAAGCATTTCAAACCTTAAAACTGTCTGGAAAATATTTTTAAGAAGAAATGATTATTACAGATACATTTTAGTATCAATAAAGTTTAAATTCTCATGTGTTCATGTCCAAGCAAAACTTAGTTAAAGCAAAATGAATGCCATACATTGTTTTACGAATTGGATCAGGGCTACGTTTTTAACAATGATTTGAGGTTAATATTGAGGTCAGCCATGAATAGAAAAGGAGCAGAGAAAAAAAAACCTAAAAAGTGGTAAGTGTTTTCACATGAAATGTATGTAAAAATATGCAGATTAGTATTTTCTGTACTGCTGTATGGATTT
Source organism: Pleuronectes platessa (assembly GCF_947347685.1). NCBI lineage: Eukaryota > Metazoa > Chordata > Actinopteri > Pleuronectiformes > Pleuronectidae > Pleuronectes > Pleuronectes platessa. The sequence goes on from NC_070647.1 coordinate 9,550,254, forward strand.
AACAACAATTATGAAGGTCAAATTTGCGATAGTTTCCCATTTAAACAGGTTTAATTGCCTTTCTAATAACTGCAAGGACAACTTTGCTTATTTGTCTGTACATTTTGCTTGAAGTTGTGTAGGGACAGTTCAGAAATGAGTCCGCAGCTTCCCACTGGGAGACCACTCTGTAAAAATCCAATTAAAGATAAATCACAAGCATCAAGTCTCTATGGCTGCAGCAGTTAGGCGATGCTCCGACCTATTATCACTCTTTATTTTTCAATTTTAGCGTGCTACATGCACGTCCTTGAGTGGATCATTAAGTTCACACTCTGTGGCATGTTTTTCTTAACAAACCACAACCAGCAGTAAAAGTATACAAATTATCTCCTAATTTATAGAATTTACTGATAAAACTCAGATAAATAGACACGTGAATAATATCACTTTGTGTAAACCAGACTTGTGCATGTGTGTGTGAAGCAGAGAGCATGTGTGTGCATACTCGTGCTAGATATGAAGTCAAACAAACACTCGCGACTGACACGAACATACTGTCATTGGGTGAGAGTATGTGTCGTATGTGTCAGATTTTTTTTAATGTGCCTCTGAGAGAAAAATCAGAGGCACAGGAAGGACAGAGATTTTGAAGTTAAAAAAACTACACACACACACATACACCACCACCTCTGACATCCTTGTATGAAATGTGGGTGTACGGTCCCGTTGGGGGCTGGGGTGCGAATGGCTGATATCCGGGCTGAGCTAGGTCATGCCAGGACCATCCAGGCTGCAGTGTCTCTGTGACGTGGCATTAAAGCAGAACCGACAGCAGGTCCGATCCCTTTAAGAGGTAGTACCACTCCCTGAGAGTGCCACAGACCAGTTTGTGAATCGTGTTTTTTTCTAAGAACCGAAAAACAATCGTTAATATCTGTGGAATGGACCCTGAAATATGACTAGTAAGTAGAAAGGAAGCAAGAGGAGTGCGTGTGTGTGTGTTTGTTTGTGTGTGTGTGTGTGTGTGTGTGTGTGTGTGTGTGTGTGTGTGTGTGTGTGTGTGGTGCGTTCTTCGAATATGAAAAATATGTCTAAAATTAGGCATTTTATAAAAAATTTGCCTTTCTGCTGTTTGTAATTTACCATCTTTTTATGCTCTGTTAAAACGAGCTAACCAAAGTAGGACTGAGCTAAAAAGTGACACATTTTAGATGAAATGTTTCAACCTTAAGAGCACTTGACTTCATATTTGAAGCATTTTCCTGTGTGTTCTAGCATTGTCGAACATTGCGATGGCTCAAAATCTAAATCTATTTAACGCAATGAATAACATTTTGGATTGCAGCTTTAATTTAGTCATACATTTTTTTTTTTTTAAATCATACTCACAGTTATACAAATGATGGAGAAAAAGGCTGCTTTGCCAAGGATCAGGGTGGCGTTTCTTTGTCCCCTGGATAAACATCCCTGTAATTACATATTGTGAATGTCCTAGAGATGGGCAATCTATTCTGTGAGCTAAATTAGAAACCAAACTTTTCCAATAAACCTGACATATCCAAAATGACCTAGAAGGGGGAATCTCATGGTTAACTGAAAGTAGGACAATGATTCTCCCAAAGCACTGCCCTTGCTTTAATGAGAGATGAGCTACAAAAAAAGGAGGAATCATGAGGCTGTCAAAGTTCTGCTGTTTGGGATTTATTGTCTGTCTTAAAAAAAAACTGCTCAGGACCCTTGTGTAGAGCGAATGCAGGTCCACTTCATCTCTCCTCTTTTCCAACCTTTGCTCTGCAGCCGAATGTGTTCCCTCCAGACAGAGACGCTGGGTTTTCAGAGGTGAGTGGCTTAATGATTATCAAAGAAATGCGTCTGAATCAAAGAGCTCAGTTAGTGCCCTTGATAAGTGTAAACCGTGTTCGCAAAACACACTGAGAATGTTATTCTGACCTTGCAGACTTCTTTGTTTATTTAGTGTTTCGGTTAGATACTCTACACTCCTGTATATGATAAAATACAGCTTTTAAATTATTTTTTTTAATGTGAAGATATTTAATACATGTAGTTATTTATCTTTAAATCTTACATTTTAAAATGAATTAATGAAAAACATATTTTCATAAGATCAGAGTAATTTACAATCATATTGCATCTTATTACACACACACACACACAATGTCTGCAAGATCAATCATTTTAGATGCATAAATGGTCACTTGCATAAATGTTTTTATTATTTCATCTATTTAAAGAGATTTAAATGTTTTCATTGGAGTAAATTGTGACTGCTGGATTAGAGCCTTCTCAAGAAACTTTACTATTAAGTGGAGGAATCTCTATTCCTTTTTTTAAAGTTTAAATCTGAAACTAAAGCTTCAGTAGTTTATAAAATAGCCACGTCATAATTTTAAATCAATAATAATAATAATGTAATTTCGAATATCGATTGATGCTGCTGAAGTCAAAAAAAAAAGCAGAGCTCTCTTTTCAACTTTGCAACTTGATTTTCAAGAGTTCAGCTCATGAAAATGGGTCAGAATTAAATTCATAATGAAATTCTGTCTGACAGATAGCAGAAAAAAAGTGATCATCAGTTTGTTGTTTAAATATCTTTTCAGAATCAAGGTTACACCTTTGGGAAAAAAGCCAAAGAAACGCATGTTATTTTTTTAGTTTTATCCTCTAGGTTACATTTTAATTTAGAACTGCTTTTTTCAACCTTTTCTTTTAAACTAAACCAATATATTCTGTCAAATATTTTTTTGTTAATGAATTCATAAATGTATTCAGAGTTTAAAAAAAAGTGTCAGTAACCAGAAAAAAAGCTGTTCAGTAATTTTGCCTTTTCACTACACTGAAGGCAGATTATACTGTTTTACCTTAAAATGAATGAATCACTGTGTGGCTTTTATTTTTACTCTTAATTAATTATACTGTCCCTTCATATAAAAATGTGTATAAATATTGTATATACATATATGTATGAATATATACATACACACACACACACACACACACACACACACACACACACACACACACACATTTAAATTGTCTTTTCTTGTTTTTTGTGTTTTCTTTTTCCGTATATCCGTTTATATTGAAAGAGAAAGAAATGCTTAAATAGTTTACATTCTTCTACCTTCATAAATAATTATGCGCCACATTTTTGTAAAATTTAAAATACCTGAAATACATTTTTGTGTCCAACCATCTGATAAGCTTAACAAAACAAGTTTTAAATACAATATGAACGAATCAAACAAAAACAAGACAGACTCTTGTTTCTCCTCCCATACACACTGCACAGGGTTAAATTCTGTATGTTTAGAACTCAAGTGACTGAAGAAGTAAAGAAATGTATCTCCTACAGCTAAGTCTTTGTACAATTATGTTTTGGTGCTTGCTAAAAGAAAAAAATTGTTTTAAACCTTGTAATATATTATGAAATGTACGTTTTAGTCGGAATTTGGCAAATAACAGTCGGTGTGTGTGGGTGACAGACTTTTAGACCGCCATGTTGTCTCCTCCTGTCCTCCATTTTGTGGTTCTGTCTCTTGGTTCCTGCTCACCTGCCTCTATCGAAGTTTTACCAAACTTTCTGGGGCTTTTTTTAAGGTGTAACAAATTATTCTGTGGCTTACACATTAGCTATTCATTTATATTTAATTAAAATAACCATTATTTAATTTGACCTGTCAGGCTTTTGTTTTCATAGTGAGAGACCTTACCTGATGGATGATACCTGCTCTTTGCCTTCAAGTACCTTCCTTAAAGACTCCAAACTGCCTCCTACTGCAACAGGTTGAAAGCTTTCTGAACAAAACCCCTCACAGGGAGGACTGTGTCTTTTTTGACAAGACGTCTACCTCCTAAAACAATGTCTCCACATAATCAGCAGCAACTGTGTGAGACACTGCATGCAATGTTAGTTTTTAGAGCTCAACGGTGTGAGCGACCGTGACCTGTAGCCCCATAATGGCCGCCGGGGGTCACGGAGGTTAATAGAGACTGATGTATGAGGCCCCAGAGTGACATCCCAAATGGGATGGCCCCTTAATCCTTATTAGGCCTCTGTGTTAGTGATCCTTACCTTTCAAAGCAAACAGCATGCTCCCTTTGCCGTGGGTCCCCAAACCAGCCCCCGGCATTACACTTCTGACCCCGGGGTCGTGGCATTTGTTCAGAACCCTTCAGAGACTGACCTTAGGGGTCACGGCTGTAATAGAGAAGTTGTTGAGGCGCGTGCTGCTGAGGGGCCCCTGCGCAGACCACCACGTAGAGAGAGCCGGCCCGCCGCTCTGATCACCGAGGTGTGTGTGTGTGTTCGCCAAAGTGTAAATGTATAGAGATCTGTCATTTATAGGCTGTTTACACAACAGGGTTTATTTGTGTGAGTTATTACCAGTCAGGCCAGTGTCACAAGCTTCTGAATAAGACTTGAACTACTGCATTTTAAACACCATACATTAACAAAGCTGCTTACGGATGTCTCATCTCTTTACTGGCAGGTGGTTCTACTTATTAAACTGCATATTAGTCAGTGCTAACTAAAAGCTACAAGCTATATATTTAAAATATTGCATTTGTGTGGGCAGAAATGTATTATAATTTGTAATTTCTTTAATTTCTTGTCTTTGTTTTAAGATGAATTTGTTCAAAAAGAAAGCCGTTTGTCGGCTATCCTGCTCTTATTCATACGAAAACCTTTTCATTCATCATTTCAATACAGCTTGTGCTGATTTGTTTGTATTTATTTTTATACTATTTTTACAATGTATAGTGTTATCCCCTGAATATCAACATTTTTGTGACTCGTATTATTCTGAGGTACTTTGTATTTTTCTTATTCCAGTGCTGTACAGCATTGAGGTGTGTTTGTGTGCGTGTGAATTTGTATGTGGCAGTGTGCACTTGCGGGATGATTCATAAGGATGTGAAGGTGCCGGAGGTCTGATAAGGCCACTGAGTCAACATCTCCATTGTTTCAGCTCATGAGTCCACTATAACTCACTTTGCCTCGTTATCACGGTGCAACATGAGTTGTGTATTACTGACACATTTACTGTAATAGGTCTATTTGATAGTGATTTGTATTTAATTCCTCTCTTTTCCGTTTTTTATTTATGATATTGGAAAAAACTATGTGGTACCGAGTTGCTTTGCTGCAGCTTCTCTTCTTTACTGTGTCAGCTGATATATGCAAATTGTTCAAATGCGACTTGCATATATCAACAATGCAATATGCCTTTAAACACAATAAATGTAGGGCCGGATACAGAGGGGTTTGAATGTGCAGGTGAAGCGGGTTGACGAAAGGTTTATGGTCAAGGTGTCATAAATGAGGTTGTAAATATTGGAGTTTCATCAATGGCAGCATTGCGCAGGCCGCTCCTGCACGGGTGAGGCCGTGCAGAGGGCTGCAGTGTCAGAAGTTGGCAGATGAGCCAAAACCAGAGCCGTATCCTCAAGTGAACTCTCCACGACGTACGGTGCAACAAGCCCTGCCAAGTTTTTTGAATTCCTGCCACATGTTAAATGGTAAACAACTGACTAGCAGAAACAGGGACTCCGATAGACGAGGAAAGCTGAGGGACTCTTCACACTGCAAATGAAACATGCATTTGTTTACAGTATTGTTAGATTGTTAGGCACACAGCTGTTGTGGCGTTTTTGTGCTCGCAGTGATTGCGATTGGTTGAAAAACGTGGCGAGATGTGACGTCAGAGGGTTCAATCAGATAACCAAGCAGTGCTCGATCCTGTTTTCTTCATTAAGGGGGACAAATTAATTTATGTCTTGATAATGTGCTTTTATCAAAACCCTCCAGTCACCTGATTCCTGTCTCTTATTCTCTACGGCTGCAAGTTTCCATGTAGAGGTGTTGTGTGTTTTTTGATATGCGGATGGTGCAGCAGAATACAGAGCACGGAGAACCTGAGTATTTATTTGAGACTGGAAAGCTAAGGAGGGTAAGGCAAGACAAGTGTACTCTCTCTCTCTCTCTGAGTCTGTCCTCGGAGGTTGAAACACACACACACACACACACACACACACACACACACACACACACAAACACACAGAAGCGTAACGCCTTTATATTTCAGCATCCAAGAGTAAGGAGGTAGGAGAGACTGCAACTAAAAAAGCGGCCATATTAGCTGCTGTTCAGTCGCTCATGTTCGCTCCGTTCTTTCTTGTCCACAGTAAAAAACACATTAGAGACAATATCTAAGTGCACACAAGGAGCTTTTCCCACCTTTTACTTGTTTCCCTGTGCTGATTTCCCCTTCAGATGTGTGTGAGCAATAAAGACAGATTGAAATCAAGACCAGCTAGCCTTGCTCCATGATGTGAGATATGTTGTGTTTTTGGACAGTTTTTCCTTTTTCCCCTCTCTTTTGTGCAGCTGCTACTTTTGAGGAGAGAGGAGGGGAAAAAATTAGCTTGTGCTGCTGAGTTCTAGGTTTCTTTTGGGAAAGAAGACCGGAGGGGAGTGGAATGGCGTCCAAATGAGAGGAAGTTGGGTTTTTTTCTAGCCATGAGGGAATCTGTTGAAAACAACCAGGGGGCATTACAGCATTTCAGCCACATAGAGGTCCCTTTTGCGGACAAAAGTTGGGCGGAAACCGCGCGGGTTAGAATAACCTTCAGGACGCTGATGCAGAGGTTGGTAGGTGTGCATGAGAGAGAGAAAGAGAGAAAGAGAGAGAGGTAGAAAGAGAGACAGCAGGGGTGGTATCTGGTACAGAAACACAAAAAAGATCCTCCTCATGCAGGCTTAACTTAACACTAGCTTTTCAGAGCGAGGCTGTTTATTACTGTAGGCTATAACGGTGCTACTGAAAGGATAAGAAAGGGTGGGATACAGAATAGGCTGGACACCGAAGGGGAGGCGAAAAAGAAGGAGGGTGCAGGACATGAGCAGAGTCATCAGCAGAGTCCATTTTATCATTCGGTTCTGCCCCGACATTTCTCCTCTGCACGCAGAACCGCCAAGGTTGGTGCAATTCGCGGCAAGTCAATGGTGGCCTGGTACCGGCAGATTGCAGGCGCACTGCGGTAAAGATTGCAGGATTTCGCAGCACAGTCCACTGTTGCAATCATGGCAGAACGGTCGCACCCAGGTGCGTATTTGGCTTTAACCACGTGCCAACGCAGTCGATAGCTTTTCAACTCATTAATGTGTTTGTGGTCAAGAGAAAGAAGCAGTTATCGAGACAATATTCATCTGTTATCATGCTAGACGTTATTTTTTGGGCCTCTTGAAGATTCCTGTGTCTCTTTGCTCCCCGAGTTTTGTGACAAAGGACATGTAGGTCAAAGACAAATGTCTGAGATAAAACTCCCAGCTGCGGCGGTTCGTAAATGAAAAAACATGATTCGTTAATGTTTTACACGAAGATTAGCTTTAATCATTCGTGAGGGTATATTTTTCCTCCTCAAAATTGTGGACTCCCCTTTCTCCTGCACCCCCAACCCCACCTCGTGCACACGCACGTCGTGCTGGTCCCAGTGATGAAACCGCGTCGTGCGCACTCACTCCCACACGTCCGTGTTTCATCATCAGCTGAGCCCCTTCTCCTCCACTCACAGATCTTCTTCCCTCCCTCTTTCGCCCCCTCCCCTCTCTGCTCTTGCTTCTTTTTCTATCCATCGCTCTCCTCCTCCTCTCTCCCTGGGTCCCGGCCACATGCGAGAGGGTAGACTAGGACGCTGCTGCTCTGAAAAAAAAGAGGGGAAAAACGCTCTGCTGCTATTTCTACAGGCGGGCCCTCCCCTTGAGCTAGTCTGTGCCAGAAGAGGGAGGGATTTTTTACAACTCCCAGTCCCAGAATTTTAACCCTCTGCCTGCTCTCACTTGTGTCTGCAGGATCTGCTCCTCAATATCATGCAACAAGTGGCTTTGCCTTTCCTCAGCTTCAACATCGCTGCGCCATTTGCAAAGACGCTTTCCAGGACCTATATTTGCGTCACTTCGCAGACATTGATCACCTGAATTTGGTCAGTTCTGGCATCTTCTCGGTTGTTCTCGGTGAGGTTAAACTGAACTGGGTAGAATCTGTATTTTTTTCGTGTGGCTCGTGCCCTCGCGTGATGCAGAGGCTTTTTGAACACGTTTCTTGGTTGCTCGCCATGCTTCCTTTTCGCCGTGAATCCTGCCTGGAGCGGAGGACGAAGACAGCAGCTTGTTTTTCAGTATGTTGTTTGAGCAATTGCTTGATTTCATGTTACCTGTGCGTCTATCTTAATGGAAACCGATGATTTCTCGTGTATTTCTCGTGTTCTCTTATCTCCTCTGCCCTCCACCTTCTTCGCCCTTTCCATCTCCAAACCTCTCCCTCTTTTGGGTTTTCTGCCCCACCCTCTCTTCCTGACACTCTCTCTCTTTCTTTTTTTCTCTCTCTCCCTCTCGCGGGCAGTCTCCAGTGAAAGGGGAGCAGGAGGGCGGAGCGGCAACAGGGCTTTTTTCTGGGACAGGTGCCAATTTCAAACAAAAGACACAAAAAGCCAAAAAAGAGTGAGATAGTTCCCAATGAATGCGAGAAAGTGGCATGTTTTAAGAACTCATTTGTAGTAATTACATGTGTGCATGTGTAACTCTTCTCCTCTTGCAGGACCTTTCTTTTTTATTGCATGACTGAGTAGTGGCAGAGATCTTGAATCCTCTCGCACCCCCACCCCCCTGCTGTCTTGCTCCCGTGAAGGCATTTGAGTTTCGAGCGGGGAAAAGAAGAAGGGGTGGGTGGAGTTGGGAAGGGGCAGTGAGAGGCGGAGCCTTTGCCTCCTCTCCTCCCTGTCGAGTCTTCTTGCATTATTCATATGCCTGGGCCAGTGCTGCGATCTGACTGGCTGCCTGGCTTAGCATTCACCCGACATTCAGCGGCTCTGTTTGCTAACATTCCTCATTCAAAGCCTTGTTAACTGCCAGACGGGAGGAACACGCGACTCCATGGGAAACCCACATGGCCTTCTCATTGTGGCGGGCCCTGACAGTCTAGGACTAGGAGGTGGCAGACAGAGGAGCGAGGGGAGCCAGTTTGTAAATATTACAGAGCAGTTAGCTGAGGTTAGTCAGGTTACCGGCAGCTTAGAGATGGGGTTTGGGGTGAGGTGGCCAGATTGACAGGGTAAAAACCCAGACAGAGGGGCAGACAGATGGGCAGACAGACAAATAGACAAGGCGTTGAGGCACAGAGGGAGGCTGGCACTTGCTGGGACACTGAATGGGTCTCTCGTTGGCGTGCCCGCCTACTCCTTGCAGGGAGTGCAGAGCTGTGTGACTGAATCCAAGCTCCTTCTCTGCCCTTCTCTACAGAGAGGATATGTGGACATACTCGGTGCAGCTACAGGAAGACCCAGCACAATGAGCGTCGGAGATTTCAGCACTTTACCCCGGATAGCTGATGGCTGTGGTGTGTGTGTGCCAGCTGCCTCAAAGACTCAGTGGGTAAGTCAAAGACTATGTGTGGGTGTGGAGGTAAGTATGTGTGTGTCTGCATTTATACTTATGCGTGTGAAGCACAGACACATGCAGAGGTATTCTTCTGGCGGAACGATGAAACACAAAGATGACAAAACAAATGGCAGAGAATGGCTTCGCTCGACCCAATCTCCGCGGATGTGTGTTTAAACGTTGTGTCTTCGTGTTGTTACCTTCAGGGCTTCACGACTATCCAGAGAGAGCAGGCTTAACTATATGTAGGTGAACCAATGGGGGAACTTGGCATGGGCTTTGAAATTCGGACAAAACCGAGCTAATCTGTCCTCTGGAGCGTCCCTACCTGCAGTTTTGATCGGCAGGTCAGCCTTTTGTGTGAGACGGTTGTGGAGGGAGCAGAGAGGAACCAGTGCTGTAATGTTGGGCTGAGGGCCAGACAAGGCCTGCTACACAAGGCCGAGCCGCACCACAACGCTCCCTCTCTCTCCCTCTCTTTTTCTCTCTCTGTCTCTGTGTCTCTCTCTCTCTTTTTCTCTCCTTGTCATCTATCAAAAAACTATAAACTGCAATTCTCATGTTGAGTATTCTAATGAAAATCTAATTTTGGTGAATGTGTGCAAGGTTTAGAATTTGTAATAGAGGGTTAAACATTGGAAAAGAGGTCAATGGTGACACGTGGCCACACGTAGCTTTAATATGGCTCAACCAGGCCTGTTAGACATATCGATTATTAAACTTTACGAGATGATTTGTCTTAATTTCTTAAATTTTACTCGACGTGTGTAAACAAGAAACATGTTTCAATGGGTTTAAATGTCGTAATATCAATTTAGTTTGATCATACGGTTTGAAGACTTCAATTTTAAACGATGTAACATACCTACGCATCATTAGGCTTGTGTATTTCAACCGGAATAGCTCAGTATAATTCAAAAACTCGTATATTTATTAACATTAGCATCAATTATAACTGCTTCCTCCCTGAAGAAGAATTTCAGCTATAATTCTGACTCTATTATATCATATTTTCCACATAATTAAAAAACTCCACATGCCACACCCCTCATCAGTGCCATCCAGCAGGGCATCTTTTAATTATTCAGTTTTTCCAAGGAGCTCTAATTGAAAATCTTACCTATCTCCCCACATTGCCTCTTAATATGGTTTCATGTTGAACACCTCAGCACATCAGATTCAACCATGACACGATCGGTAGGAGTGGAGGCAGCGGGAGTCATCACAGATAGCTGTGCTCATCCCACCTACGTCCTACAGGCCAAATCACCCGCCACCCTCACACCTCAGGGAACGGTGCTGGTTCTGCCATTGCTGTCGCCCCGTTAGGAGATCCTGACGTCGCTTTCTGTATTTGGCGTTTCCAAAAAAACTGGTCTCAGACACTCAAGCCAGGTAAAATTATGAATTAACACAACAATTTGGAAAAGGAACAGAGCAGTGTTGAACACCGATCAGTTCACCAGGTGCAGCATTAAAAACAAATTGAACGGATTGTTAAAATTTTTCTTCACTTAATTTACGATTTCTTTTCTTTCTTCTTATTTTCAGTCAAACACACACTACAGAAATAAATGGTAATATTTGCGTTGGGTTGTGCTGCTCTTCATAATCATCCTGCCATTGTGTAAACGGGAAGAAACACACTTTTTCTAACTCGGAAGCGCTGATTGTGACGTTAACAACAATATTTTCTAGTCTTTTTCCATCGACACGTACATGTTTTAAAGTGTCCAGTGCATATTTACATTGTCGAATTTGTCCGATGTGAATAACAATGAAATATTTCGAGTATATGTGCTCAAAATATTTTCTGTCGGAGAAAAAATATTTATCCCGGCGACACCAGAAAAACAAAACTGGTTTGATCTTGGAATTAAAAGATAACATATTTTCTCACAAAACTGGCAGCAACAAGCAGTTTGTTGTGAGACTTTATACAATACACACTGATTTCCTGTGTTTTAAAAAGCTTTGACCTTTATGTTTTACATAATAGATCACAGAGGAGTCTTACATAAATTTTTTCTTCTTAAAGAAGAAAATGAAAAACAATTGGCACTAACACCGACTCTGTGTCTGGTTTCTAAGCAAATTCTTACAACGTGTTAGAGAATATTAGAAAATCAAAACCTAAAGGAAATGTGTGTGAATTTAAAGACAATCACAACACATCTTGAACCAGACACTTGCACACACACACACTTGCACACACACACACACACTTGCGCACACACACACAAACACCCAGACACATTTGATGCTATGTACCCCACAATGGACTCTGGCTACGAAGATGAATGGGGTTCCCACGCCTCTCCAAGGAGTGCAGGGCACAGCCTCCTCCTCTGAGTGTTCACACACGGACACACACACACACACACACACTCACACTCACAATGAATGCACCACAGATGGCCACACAGTCTTACTCAAACACATACAGGTGCATTCAGTGTAATTTGGAGACACACACACTTGCAGTGAAAAGGTAAAGAAGCACATGCAGACACACTTTAATTATTGATTATTATTTATTACACAGTTATCTTTATTTTTCGCACTTTTTTTTGGCATAAAAAACTGCTTTAATTTGTCAAATTTTGACATTCGTCAGCAAATGAGGTATGAGACATATTAGCTGGGTCTTACTTTAAGTTACGTTTCAGTCAGACCCTAGGGGGTTGGGGTTGGTGTGTGTGTGTGTGTGTGTGTGTGTGTGTGTGTGTGTGTGTGTGTGTGTGTGTGTGTGTGTGTGTGTGTGTGTGTGTGTGTGTGTGTGTGTGTGTGTGTGTGTGTGTGTGTGTGTGTGTGTCTGCGTGTGTGTGTGTGTGTGTGTGACACAGTCAAGGTTTTGTTAGGAGGACTTAATTGAAGCAGAAACTAAAGTTTGTGGGATAATCTAACTTAATTTCTAAAGATCAGTAACACAAAGTACTTCTGTGTGTGTGTGTGCGGTCCACAAGTGAATATATTTAGGTGCTTGCATTCAAACTTTTTATTATTTTAAAGAAGGATGTATTTTAATATTTATTTTGTATCACAATACTTACTTGTAATTATTTCCTTTTTTCTGACATAGAAAAAAAATGTATCCACAAAATACTTTACAATATGAATTATAATAAATATATTATAGATTTAATTTGATTTCTTTATTTGCACCATAGAACAGAAGACAATTCCAGCTTTGACTGTTTGTGTGTGTGTGTGTTCACGTTTGTGTGTCCAAGAGAGAGAGAGGGGGAGGGTAAGAGAGCATGAGACACCTATACTATTTATTTATATAATGTGTAACAATGCGTAATATATTTAAATATTTTTTTACTAAAACAGCAAAAAACAATTTAAAGATTTTATTCAATATGAAACCGAATTTACGTGCATATATTTACTTGCTAAATTACTTCTCTTTATATTTTTATAATTTGGTATTTTTAAGTCTGTGTAAATGTATTATTTTGGTCATCTTAGAGCCTAAAATCCAAAAGAAAATTGCAGAAAATTAAAATAGCTGTTGAGGCTAAAAAGCGCAGCTGATTTTCTAATTCTAATACCACACAAGAATGTCATTTCCACTGGTCATTTTCAGAACCATATGGTTATTTTCTGAGAGATGAATCTCAGCTTCTTTAACAGAGGCCAGTGAATGTTAATACAATTCTCCAGTCTAAATTCAGCAATGATCACTCTAACATATGTTACATCAGCCTTAATGATACACTCATGGAGCTGCTTGGCAGGTTTATGACCTAAGGTCTACACCTTGGTGTGTGTGTGTGTGTGTGTGTGTGTGTGTGTGTGTGTGTGTGTGTGTGTGTGTGTGTGTGTGTGTGTGTGTGTGTGTGTGTGTGTGTGTGTGTGTGTGTGTGTGTGTGTGTGTGTGTGTGTGTGTGTGTGTGTGTGTGTGCGTGCGCTCATGTCTCTATTTTTCTATTTTATTTGCAAATCTCAAGTTATTTGGGTATGACTATTATTTTCTGGTCAAACCTCAGGACCAAGTTTACTTAAACTTTTTTTTAGATTCCCTGTATTTTTTAAATCTAATTTAATTTCAGTATATATTTACCTTACACTTGAACCACACTGCTGACATCTCTCTCCTGCCCAGTCTCTACAAGGGCATTTGAACCACTCTTCTGTCGGTGACCTGCTGACACACAACACAACTTAAATCGTTTTCCGTTAGTTAATTGAACACAATCCGTGTCACGTAGTTCCAACGTGCAGCAGCGACTTTGGGACCGAGTGACACGTCCCATCAAAGCATGTTGTGTGTCATGTCGTCTGAATCAGTGAGTGTCTGCCGCAGCTCAAAGATAATCTCCTCTAAGGAAATTGGTTGGGAAAAAGGTGAAAGAAAAGGCGTCACCCTAAAGGTCAAATGAAGATTAGAGGGAAACAGGACACGAGGGCACACCGGCTGGCACCCGGAACTGCACAAAGGCCTTATTGTCACGGGAGCCCTCTGCTCTTCACACGCTCTCCTTGTGCACTTGGGGAGATGTGACACCTGTTGGTGGTTCTGGTCAACTGCAGGCTGAATGGTGACAGGACGCCTTCACAGGTTGAGGGTGGTCCTCAACCCCTCGTTTCTACAGTTGTTTCCATTTGGGCTCACGAATGTCTAGAATATTTGTGGATGAGCCGACTCAGAAACAGTCCCAGGTGTGATTAAGGTCACAATTTGTGTCTTTTGTCATATTATCTTTATCTCCTGATGTTTCCAGTAACTTATTACACACTCTACTTGTGTTTAAATGCATGTCAGCAAATCAAAGTATGAATGTAACACTTATAATTTAAACATTTGCTCCATAGGAATTTTTAGAGGGTCCATACACAGAAACATATGTCAAAAACGTATTTAATCACTCCTGGCAGTTTGTAGCCATGCATATAGTTTTTAATTAAATTTTCACCAGGTTTTGCGATATCTGCCTCAGTCTAAAGAATATAATCTCGAAAATCCTTATGGGAATGATTATGAGGAACTTGGTGTATATTTGTGTATAATTGTTTGGACCAGAATCATCTTTCTACACAACTACTCTGTTATAAGCAGTTTGTTAATTATCTGAGCGCAATTTATTTGCCAGATATGAGAGAAAATGCACAATAAACCAAATTAACAATAACTTGACTGACAGCATTATTAATATTTTGCTTTCTATCTTTATATAGATCTTGTGATACTATTATTTTAAAATAAATTAGCATTTTTTTCAATAATCTTTTATTGAAAATTGAATCCCACGCCACCAGCCACTTTTCATTCACCTTCATTGTGTTGTGTTGGAGGTAGATCTATATTTCAGAGCCTGGTTACACCAAACCAAAGCTAGAAGCCTCTTAATGTAAATCATAACATGTTTTATCCCAATTAGCCTGAAGTGACCCTTTTAGTGAAAGGTGTCCTCCTGTATAAACCTGATACCTGGCAGCACACACATCAGCAGCACGAGGGAAGCAGCCAGATGCAGTCCGGTCGGCCGTGCACCTCACGGATCCCGGACATTAAGTAGTTTGTGTCGAGATTTGTGTGGCATTTATGGGATAACCGACCTGCAATAAAAAACAGCCACTAACTGGCTGGTGCGTGTGTGTGAGTAGTTAAGATGGTGACTCACTTTTATAAGTTGAACCCGAACTCAGACCCCCTCACGTCGCTCCCTACGGCTCCGGGGGAAACCGCAGCAGAGCAGCAGCCTCTCCTGTCTCACTCAGGAAACTCCCCCCCCCCCGAACAACCTCAACCTGTCTCTTGCCCTTTCAACCAAACACACACACAAATGAATTTTTGCTAATTTCAACACCATTTCCTGAGTTGTACACAAAGAGGCTACAGATTTATCTGATTGATTTAAATTTAATAGTCTTTCTTTTCTTCCAGTCAACTCTTGGTGAGTTTACCTAATGGGTGTCACCTGAGCTACCAGGGAACAACACAGATATGCCGACAGGATCCTCATAAATAATGACAGTAGACACCCTCTGTGTTAACATGCATGCAAACACCTTGCTACACGTTGTAGGTTCACATGCACAGCAGAGCGCTGTTGTTACATGATGCTCATGTGTAAAACAAGAGGTGAAAGTCTGACCCTTTGACACCAGCTCACTCCCCTCTCATTTGTCTCCATCAGGTCTACGAAACTGGAGAGGAGGCAAACTGTCAGACCGGAGCTGCCGCCGCAGAGACGGGATGACAACCAGGAGGGAGACAGGAAGTATTTTTACTGCACTCACAGATTTGCACCTATGAAGGGACGATATCTCAGTATGTAAATGCACAGATAGACGCATAGTTCAATGTGATCTGCTGTCACATCAAACAGGATTTACAATTAACAATTAATATTAATCTTCATGTTAATATTAAAAATGGAATTAAGTGTATGCTTTTTAAATATATGTATATATTAATTATTAAATCTGTTTTAATTGTATTCATGCTTTATGAATCAATTATCTACTTAAAGTTTGTATAATGCTGTATTGATATACTATAGAAGAATCTGGATCTCATGGACTTGATGGTCGAATACATGTGTCAGGAAACAGAAGGTGTCAGTGTACTGTAATTGTACCCACATCATATATTATAAGCCATTTATAGAGAAAAGCTGTGCACTTGATCTGTAGTTTTCTTTCCTGTGTTTCCTGAAGGCCGTTGGTGGCGTTGAGCCTCTGTTCCTCACAGGTCGACCATCGACAGTGTGACACGGCTGAAGAAGATAAACTGTCATTTCGGGTGAGGTAGTAGGTTGTATAGTTTTAGGGTCATTCCCGAGCTGTCAGATGACTATACAACTTACTGTCTTTCCTGAAGCGACTGTATTGGCATCGTGTTTGTCACTGTCACCAACGAAAATACCACCTCAACACCCAATAAATCCCCTATTGATTTCCTTTATTGAGAAGATAATGTCGAAAAGAAGCTGATGAATTAGAGGCAATGATCTCTAAATATTCAGAGAATAAAAAAAAGGGTACATCAATTGACAGTTTTCCACTTCACTGACCTGATGTTTATCGGTATCTATTTATAAAATATCTTTTTTTTTCTTTTCTGTTACTGAAGTCTACAATTACTCTTGCTTCCTTTATTCTTGCAAATGCCTGAACAACATGCCTCCATTAGATCATATTTGAAAACAGTTTTTTGTGTTTGAGCCTTTTCAGCCTGAATGTTATCATCAAAAATCAAGTGACTTCTGTACAGCCCCTCCTCTTCCCGACCTTCCTCACCTGGATGACTTGCGGTGTTCGTACAGGGTGAGGTAGTAGGTTGTGTGGTTTCAGGGTTGTGATTTTACCCCATCGGGAGCTAACTGTACAACCTACTGCCTTCCCTGGAGGGCAGCAATACATCACGAGCGCACACATGTCCAACGTCACCTTCCTGCTGTGGAGAAAACATCTCTTGACTCCTGTTTACAAAGCTCAACACAGAACCCAAAGCTTTCATGAAACGGGTGAGTGGGGCTGAATCAAGAAGGTTACTACAGATTTGTTACTGGTACAAAATATTAAAATTGTAAATGTTTAGATTATTTTTAATATTCTAAACGTTTTAACTTTGTCATTTTTTATTTATCAATAAAGACTGGATACGAAATAAAAAACAACCAATGACTGGAGTCTGATTTTTTCCGTGTTCAGATGTACAGACGTAAACAGTAGTTTCATGCTCAAGTATTTTCTTTGAAATGTTGCTTTATTCTGTAATCCCTTCTAAAGGAGCTCACTATATGTTGAAATAATAATCTTAAAAGCCTCTGGGGCTCAGGAACATGTAATTGTGTATTCATGTGTGTGCATCATGGGTCTCTGTACTTTCAAAGAGACAACTATTCGTGATTTTTCCAGAAAACTGTAGCAAACAAGCAGGAAATTCAAAGTAAACAACAAAATAAAGGGACCGTGCTGTTTTATTGTTTTATTGGTGTAATTTTCAAACCACACTTAAGAGCAGAGACGCTGTTTGATCGTGAACTTCACCAAAGATGGTAGCTGCTTCTTAACAGAGCTGCACAGAACGGAAAGTCTTGTAATTAAGGAAACATCAGTGTGTTTCTCTCAGAGATGCAACATGAGATCAGGATCAAAGGAATCCTTAATTATCATCCTCCAACTTGTCTGCATATGAAAACACTGAGCACTTTGAGAAGTACTTCATCTTGCTGTACTGTCGAAGTTATACCCCAGAAAGTCCCTCGTCTTAAACTAGAGACACACTGACAGACTGTAGTGTGTCCACACGCAGCAGATGGCGCCAGATAATACATGTTGAGTTGATGGGTGTTTTACTTGGACAGTTTCTAAGATCTATTTTACAGCAGACCGCACAGAGAAGGTCTATCCTGGTTACCATCCGGCAGTGAGGAGGGATACATTTGTACATTGCTGCAGACTATAAGAACGTTGAAATACAGTTTGCAGTAGTTGGGAAAATCATTTTGCTTTAGGTGACGGGCATGTTCACAGAGTTTCACAATTTGATATCTCCTTAATGTAGAAAAAACACTAATCAAGGATATGTTTAATTTTCAACTGTGGCTGGTGACGGATGCTGTCACTTTAAGAACCAAAATGTGTTAGTATCTAACGGCTCAAACACTGAACATAATGGACACAGCACAAGGTCGGAAGTTTACCACGTCGGTATTCACATATTTGAAAATGTGCTCCATGAGAGTGCAGGACAACCTCGGTCTTCTTCCTCCTCGCTGCTCTGCAGGGCAACAAAGCCAGAGGTGAAACCATCTCAAAGATGGTGGAGGGATATTGAAATAAATTAATGAAAGGAGTTTACTAGGAACCCCCGAGGGTGCTGCTGCCTCAGGGTCGAGAGATAAAATCACATTGTGACTTCCATACACACTTGATATTCTGAGTGCAGAAGTGTATTAGCACCAGTAACACGAGTATATACAACTTTAAGTACCCGAATAGTGCAACTACGAACCATCCAAACATTCAGTGTGAAATGCTGGACGCCATCTTGGCTGTGCAGCAGAAGGGGAGGGATGACCAGTGCCTTTTCAAACTCGTGAAAATGGCAGCCGAGGAAAGAGGACACATCGTCTGTGCCGATGGCGACTATCTCTCCGTGTTGCGTGAAACGCGGCACAGTAAGAAAAAAATTAACTCAAGCGACTAAAGCAGCAGTTTGATATTTTGGTGGGTGAGAGTAGCGGTCACATGTTGCAGTCATCATTTCTGCACAACAGCCGCGTTTGATTCAGGACACTACCCTGTTGAAATCCACATGCTGCACCAGTGAGTTGCTCGCTGTGCACAAAGTCACCTACGTGTTCTAACTGTGGCTTCAGATGAATAAATGGAGAAAGCCCATGGGAAGTTGTGTGTAAGTGTTGTGGCCGACTAGGACGGTGTTTACTGTAGTTTATGTTATGCAGAGCATTAAATGTCATCAACAAGTTTATCATTACCACCAAAAAATGCTGTATCCCTTTAGTAATAGCTCAAGACATTGAAAGGTATGTTGCTATGAAAGTGCCTCTTCTTCATCACATCATTTTGGTGAAAGTTGCAAGAAAAAGCTACTTCTCACATCTTAGGCCTGTAGAAGATAATTAGCATAATCACGTTTTTGATTCTAGATCGAGATTATCAATAACCAGCTGAACCTCTAATCTGTCTGGAAGAAAGGTCTCTCACCATTTATAACCATTTGTCTTCTGCAGTAGAGTATGGGGCACCTCAAGGATCAATTTTGGGACCAATCTCTTTTAACATGCTTCTTTTAGCTAACAATATTCATAGACAATTTGTTTTCTTCCACTGTTTCATTGATGACACCCACCAATCACAGAGTCCTGAGTTCTGCACTGGAGCGTCGTTTGATGTAATAAACTGAAAATCTCTTCTTCTTTGAACTCAACCAGAACCAGGGTTATTGTTACTGAAACACTTAAATGATGCCATCTGCTGGCGGCCCATTTGAATACCTTCAGCTGTCGGAAATATTGGCATCTTGTGTGACAGTAACTGAACCTTTGATCGGTAAATTACAAAACTTGTATAAACATGTTTTTTTTATCAACTAAGAATTATTGATTAAAATAATCCATGTGTAGCTTTAGGGTTAACAGGCTTTTATCTCATCACACTTTGGTTTCTATGCCTAAATGGTAAAACTGTAGACTTATCACTAACAGCACAGAACTCTGTGGCCAGGATCTTAACCAGAGTAAACAGATTTGAACTTATCACCCCAGTTTTACACGCTGGGACTCCTCTGTATAGCTTAGTTGTTTTTTGACCTTTTGACCCTGAGGGTCCTCTGACAGGGGCCCCATATCTGCTCCAGGCTCCGACTGAGTGGAACAGAGCTTTTTGAGTAACAACCCCAAGGCACTGAAAGACCAGACAGCAAGTGGAGTCAGTGGCTTTTTTTTTTATACTGCTGTTGTTGTTAAAATCAAATTGTTCCAGTTTTATGCATTATTTAGGTTGGTACTTTTGTGTCTGTTGGTGTATAAAGAATAAAAAGTCCTATCAAATGGCCTAATGAACAACTTTAATTCAGATAACATATGTCCTGTGACTGTAATATTATTATATATTGTTAGATTATTAAAGTAGTATTTTACTATTGTAACTGGTGGAGGTAGAGCCTGTTTAAACCATCTTTTATTATTATCAATTTACTGTTGTGTCGTATCATATTTCATAAGATCATCACATGTTATTTAAATTTAATTTATAATCTGTAAAGTTAGCAGCTATCAAATAATGAAATGAAGTATAAAGAAACAAGTAAAGTAGGACTTAAAATATTTCAAAATAACAGCTTCATTATCTAAGCAAAGCTAAGAATACACATTGTTCACAAAAATACTAATTTCAATAAAACTAGAATTTCCAAATGTGTGTGTATAACTTAACTACTTTGCTATTATTTATATGATCTTTGCTTATGATTTTTATACTAAAAGAATAATTGAAGGGTGGGGGCGGGGTCTGTTTGGTTGCCCAGGGCCCCCCAAATCCTTTTGAACGCCCCTGATTAAACCCATTGTTCAGCATTTTATTGATAGAAAAAATGTATTGTTTCATTCAGTATTTTGATGGTGAGCATCCCATAATATGTGATGGAGGTGACAGTGAGAATAGTTGAGGAAAGAAAATCTGCTGAATTATTTTTAAGCAGCTGTGGGATCACGTCACGAATCCTCTGACCAACCCGTCACGTGTCCTGAGCGAGGCGAGCCGCGTTCAAATCCCAGCACTGTCATTGGTCAGTAGCATAGGTGTGTCAGGAGGTGTGTGCGTCATGACGCACGCGGTCTCTGCGTTATTTCCTGCCGAGGGTAAACTGTGGAGGAGGGAGGCGACGCATCAAGGTTGCAGCGCAGACGATCAGGACCGTGTGTCTGTGTTTGTGTGTCTGTGTTGTGTGTGTGTGTGTGTCTGTGTGTGTCTCAGGACCTACACACACACATCCACCGCTTCTTGGCTTCTGGACATGCTTCGGGTTCTTGTCTCTGAGGTAACTCGTAACTTTTGTCACTAAACTCTGCAGTTATGTAACTGTGATTATCACGTTGAGGAGCATTTCCACATGGTCGCGTGTTGTTTTGAGGAATTTCAGTAACTTTAAATGTAATCACCACTCGTCTATCCGCATGCGTGATAGAAGTGAGCTCTCTCTCCACAGCGCGCACACTGTCACATGCGCTGGTCTCTGCAGCCAGTGGAGGATCTGGCTGTCTCTCAGTGAGCCCCTTCACTTTAAGCTTCCTGACTTGTGGTTGTTTAAAACCTCACACACCCACACAGTGTCGAGAAAGGTGTCATTGTGATCAGCATTTTCCTCTTCCACTCTCAGTCTGAGGCATGTTTCCATCTCTGTGCAGCAGCAGCAGCAGCAGAAGAAGAGGATCTAATGTCAGATCACTTGTTTTGATCTCGGTGTGGACGCTGGGCTAGACCCCCTCCTGGATGATCTGGTTGCAGGGGGATGAAAAGTTCTTGAAAGGGTCACAGCAGCTGATCCTGACTCAGCAGAGGACAAATGGGCGCCGGATCAATCCTCTATTCTTAACCACTGACTCTGCCTACTTGAAGTCTTGGAATCTTTCATGAAGACACCTGCTCAGGTATCCATCTGATTCGACTAAGCTCTACAATGTTTTGCACCGATTGTGTCGCCTGGCCGTGCAAAACATTGCTGTCATCTGTTAACATACTTTGCGAGCAGCTGACGTCTCTCCAGTGTTTCCTCTTCTCCTTCGAGACCTAAAGATAGAGCCCTCTGTCTGGGATTACAGTTCCTCTGGGACTTCAAACACAATGTCCTTTGAGGTGAGATGGAAACATGGGCTGGGCCCGGGGGGGTTCTTCTATGGAAGAGGAAGAGCCCATTTTAAACACATCAGCAAAGACCCAACAAGGCTGAATTATACGCATGAGAGAGACTCAGGCTTTATCCAGTCTTGGCTGATTATTGGTTAATCTTTAAATTCTTTGATTTCTTCGATGACTCTCTTGCTTTTTTTATCAGAAACTGTAAAACTTGGTATCATAATATCAGTTTCTTGGTTGGTGATCAATCTACTATAACTTAAAATGACAAAAAGCAGTGATCTGTCACTTTTTAGACCCTAAAACCATCATATATTTTGAATAATCTTCATCAGAAATGACGTAAAAGAGCCGCAAAACAGTGGCAAATCCAATTTTCTGTCCAAAAAAAAGAATGAACGTGTCAGGGCCAGGGTGCACTTCAGGACACGCCACATTCCACATCTATACGGTGGAAGCTGGAGCTGGATCGTACATATTTTGGACACCCTCCAGCCACAGTGGAAAAAAATTCAGTACATGTAGATAAATGATTCCATATGAGGTTTACAGTGCTGCCTTTCTCAAGCTCCCCTGTAGATGAAATGCTGGTCACTGTGTGTGTGCAGGGAGCCAGAGATTTACTCAATCTGCTCTTTGATGTGGAAATCTGCGCAGGCTCCCGGGGCATCAGCTGGTCACAGGGCAGATGTCCGTGGGATAGCAGCAGCAGTCGCTCAGTCTCCCTCTGGGATTTTAGCCTTGGAACACCTTCAGTGAAGAAGACCTGTATCCGTCCTGTACGTTTCCTTCAGCTGCAGGCGCACATGCATTTTGTTTCCCCTTTACACAGCTCTGGCGTGCCGTCAAGACTTGTCCTCTGGAAATTCTGTAACACAAAGACTAGATAAACAAGCTGATCAATCACATCCCGGCTATCAAGGCCTCAGGGATTGACAGAGTTCATGTCCCCCCCCCTAGGCTGATACAGAAAAACACTAAAGTTAATCATAGTGCTCGGCCATTAGGCTCAAAAAGTCCACGTCGAGCCTGAAGGAGTCTCGGTAAGTCGCCTTACAGATGTGTGCAGCTGTGTAAACTGAGATTTGACACTGAGCTCCCACGAGCTCTGAGACGGCCTCTCTGTGTGTTAGATTGGAGATATGATCCTGATTCCTGCACAAAAGTTTCAATTGCTTTCTTATTACGCATAAAAGTTATACTGCAGAAATATAAAAAGCAAAAGAACAGTGTTTTTTTGCAGGATCTGCCTCTTTTAGAAAAGTTCATTTTTGTTTCGTGAACGCGTCGTTTGCCTCTTCATAGAAGCGTCACCACCCGAGTACATTGGACAAAAGTAAATCAGTCCATGGAACGACAGGAGGAACATCTGTCACAGTGAATTACTGGAAGTTGTACAGAGCGTTTCCGAACATGAGCTGTGGACACGGTGCTGTGATGTTGTGCGATGGCTCAAACAGACGCCCTTCACCCTGCTGGGAGCAGCTGGCGGCTCCTGCAAATCCCAGCCCCCCCCCCACCCACACACATATATACGTTAAGACCAAACTTAACCCTAACACCTTCACATTGGGAGTCTCTCAGCTTTACATCAGGCATCAGTATCCTAAGACCTCTATACCCGTCCTCACATCTGCAGACAGATGTTTTATCTGAAACATGGAAACATGGTTCCTTGGGGATGAACATCTGAGCTACAGAGTCCATCCCCAAGGAAAATAATCATGGTTGTTCTCAGTGGTGGATCTTAAGTCTCATCATTCTCTCCCCTCATTCCAGTCGGGTGAGTGAGGGTTTTTTCCTCCCAGGTTTGACTCGGCCTCCACCATGGCAGGGGACCTCTACAGCCCTCCATCCCCGCTGGGGGAATCCCTCCTGGGCAGTCCTCTGTGTGGAGACCTGATGGAGGACTACTGTGACATCTCCCAGTCGATGGAAGACAGCGCACTGGGATTTGACATCCCAGAATACCAGAGCACCGGCTCAGGGTCCGAGAGCTCCACTGCACTGGGTGAGTCAAGAAGGAATGGTCACAAGGTACAAGAACAGATACTGTACGTCCAAATTGATGATAAATATTATGTGCCCTCAGTGCACACTCACTGATTATATTGCAAAGCAACAAGCAGAAGGTCCCAAGCTGCTTTTCAAACTGTACTGAACAGAGTTCATATTCAGGTAATGTTGATCGTTACAACAATGGCCTTCTGGTCTTTTGGCTCCAGAGTGATTTTATATTTATATTCACTGAAAACAGGAGATTGGACGCAATTGGATTCATTTCTCTCTGTGTCTCTTCACGTCTGTAGTTCTGCAGGAGACGCTTGTACTCAAGTGGTCGCCAGGGCCCCATTTATCTAGATTTATTTTAAAGATATGTTCTATTTCCACATATGGGAAATGTTCATTTGTTTTTGAGTAGTCCTTAGCTTAGCAAAGTTTACTAGCTGCTGCTTGTACCTTCATATTTATCGTACAGACATGAGACTGACAAAGATCCTCTCAGGAGTAATTCAGAGGACTTAGAGGGCCCTTTACAAAACGCACCCCACGAAACACATGATATCAAAGTAGTGGTATAAGTGCAAAACCCTCCCCCACCATCCCTGGCAAAGCACACACATTTATAAATTCCACTTTTCAACCAAACTTCTAAAATTGCAAAGCTTTTGGTATGAAGTTAGTGGCATGGGACCTTGTTAGGAGGTTTCCGACCACAGCCTTGCTGCTGTTTCCTGTATATGACCAATCATCAGATTTAAGTGGGCTTACAAAATTGTCATTGCTGTGGACTGACGTGCATTCCCTGTTGCAACACCCCAGGATCCTGACAAATGGAATTTCCCCCCTTGGCACACTGAATATGTGCCTTTTTAAATTGGTCGGATGCCAACTAGGTTCTTGTCAGCTGTGTCGGACTTGCTCTGTAAATTGCACCGTGAAGAAGGAGTAGAATCACCGTGTTTTCTTTTCTGCTGCGTTCTCTTCTGCAGACACCCTGACCCCGGCCTCCAGCCCGCTGTCGGGGGTTTGCGGGGCTGCACCGGGCACAGAGGAGAGCCTGAACCTGGAGTGCCGGGTGTGCTCGGACAAAGCTTCAGGCTTCCACTACGGGGTGCACGCGTGCGAGGGCTGCAAGGTGAGAGATGTGGGGCCAAAAAAGGCACAGAGCCAGCTGGAGTATGTATTGTATGCATGTAATAACATACTCTACTTATCAAAGTGAGAAACGCTATAGACATCACATTAAGATATAAATATAAACGTTACCACAGATTCAAACTCGTGATCCCTAGACAAACGATAGGTCTGCCCCCCCCCCTACATGTTACTGTGCAGCGGTGTCAGGGTTGAAAAACATTGGACGAGCCAACACACCCACGGGCCCACATGCATCCCTACATGCACGCCCGCTCACTGACACACATACAGAGCAGGGCCGCCTGACCCAGAGGCCAGTGGAAAGATTCTGAGACACGCTGCCAGGTCATGTGAGTTGGGGGACATGAAGGCATTGGTTGACTTGGCACCTCTGCCCTGGTTGGCACAGATCCCGACTGAGTGATAATAATACACAGAGAGAGAGAGAGAGAATTAAATTACCTTCTCAAAGACTCATTTTTTGATTTAATGCTGAAAGACATGTTTTTGCAAATGTTTCTGAAAAGTTTTCACCTTCAGGCCTAAATGAGTTAAACTCTGTATGAACTGCTTTGTGGTGAAATATATGAATTTCCAGACATTTTAATTAAGGAGTTCTAAAAATAAGATGTAAGACTATAGCACTGACACCAACCAGCACTTTATGGAGTACTAGGAGGGGCATGGGTGGGGGGGGAATATGAAAACCTTATTGAAACCATAGACAGTTAATTAAAATCCCCCTTAAAATGACAAACGACCCAAGGCCGCCATGGATTAGGGTTAGGCTCAGGTATATACTATATTTAGATTAGGTTAACATTAAGTTAGGGTTAGGAAAGTAGTAACTATGGTAAGTGTGTGTGTGTGTGTGTGCGTGTGAGTGAGCGCATGTGCTAAAACTATTAGGGATCAACACTGCATTGTTTGTGTGGTCATGTGAGCTCAGGCTGTTGCTGCTAACCTGAGTCTTTGTTTGCTATATTTACTTTGCTGCCTAAACTTATGACCTTGCCTGCAGTTACAATTTGAACCAGACAAACACGTGTCTGAGGTCGGACAGAGACGTTTCAGTTCCTCCTGGTCGTCTCCTCGTTGTGTAACCACCTCCACTGGCGCTGTGCCTTCGGTTTCACTGGAATCTCAAGGAGACAAGAGAGATGGACACGCAGGCAGGAGGGCGAATGTTTCAGAATGTTGATTCCACAGTCCGAGTCCGACGGAGTGACCTCTCGGCTTTACAATGTGCATCTGCGTGTTCCTGAGCTCTGCACACACCGAGCGGCTCCCTGCATTCATCAGAGGCCCCACAGATACAGCTCATCCTCGGCTGCATGGCTTGGCACACGACCTGTCAATGTGCCACACTGATTCCGTTCTAAATCTGGAGCATGACGCTGACGATGAGCTGTTGGACGCCGTGCATGCGAGAGAGACGTGTTTTGACAGCTCTCTGTTGCTAAGTTCTCCGACGGGGGGGGATGTTGCGCCATCATGGAAAAATCTGGCTCGTGATATGTGGCGAGTCACAATTCACGGTTTGCAGGCTGGACAGGCTCTGGGTATCACTTCTAACACCTTGCTTTAATGAGAGGAGCGCGCCGTGGAGCTGGAATGTGGCGTGAGATCCCGAGTCTGTGGTGGTGATGACGGAGCAGCAGGGAGCTCGACACAGACCGGTTCTTTAGTCGTGAAGGTGAACGAACCTGCTCTGTTACTTCGACTTTAAACAAAGAGGGACGACATGGCGGCTCCCCGGAAGTGAAGGCAAAACCTGTGTCTCAATTTAGGGGCTGCGTCCTTCGGAGTGGAGCTGCAGACGAATGCATCCTTCTTTACCCGAGAAATGAATGCTAGGTAATCAGGACAGTAACAAGGGCTGGATGAGGTGGCAACAGCAGTGAAGGAAATCCTCTGTAGACCAGACCGTCTCACATTCGAACCAGCCCATTAAGACCGCTACCTTCATTGGCCGTGTAGACCGCGTCCTCACAAGGAGACTTCTGCTGAACTGTGCCATGGCTCGTGTGTCTCAGTCACCACCTTGAGGCTGGCTACAGTATAGGTCATAAATCCCGCCTCCTCCATATTAGTGGATGGGACATTTCTCATCACTGCTATCTGTTATTCAATGCTCTAAAAACAGAGTGAAATGTCCTGATTTGACATCTGGAAGGACCCGAACGCCACTGTGCAGACTCTGGCTCCAAATGAGCAAGATGTCAGCGTTCGTATCGGGGACATTTGGGCTTCACGTCTGGAAGCGGAGACGTGTCGTCGTGCTCTTCTCTTCACAAAAACATGTTTGTCCTCAAGTCACCGTCACACAGTGCACCTCTCTGCTCCCGTCTCCAGTCGTGTTACTCACCTCTCTGGCCTCTGGCTGTGTCTGTACATACTCACAGAGACATGCGAATACATGCACTTACATCTGTTTTTTACTCCATGTACAGCTGTGATGTTTTATAATGTGTTTTTGTCAGACCCCTCTGAACATTATGAACATTATGCACGAACACTATAATTTAGATTAGACATCTTACCAGGAAGCTGGAGTTTCTTTACATTAAAAAACAATAACACAAGACAAAAAGTGATGTGTAACACATAATACCTCTTAATGACAATGTGTCATAACTAAGCTGATGACTGATGTATCATGTGACTGCATGGCTCCTGCCAGAAAACAAAGGTGTGTGTGAGTCCACATCAAAGAACTGTATTAGAAGTTGTAATTACTAAGTTTGTTGTGGTTGCTTTCTTTCGTATCTTAAATGGTCTTTTCCTGTGACTCAGCTTTCTTTAACATCTTTGCATGACACACTTGTGTTAGCGCCAGCACTTCCCTGCACGTCCAAGGACAGGATGAGACCCGATGACCTGAATTGCTCACCACCACCAAAACACTATTTTTGTGCTCAAAGCGTCACTCAGAGTTTTTCACTTCTTCCCTTTCCGAAAGGTTGCTTCCTCACTTTGCTCATTTTCACATCTCATATACGTGATAACACTGTGAGTCCAGCTACCGAGTTCGATCTCAGACAGACCAGCGTTGACGGTCACAGGAAGAGAGCGTACGAAGGCTCAACTCTCACGTTATGAAACCACATAAAAATTCACTAGTTCTGGATTTTGTTTGCATTTGCACAATGATTTTTTGGTCGAGATCTGTGATTTATCAAGAAATCAACAGAAAATTGGAAAAAAAAACTGTTAAAGAAAGGAAAAATAAATAAACAACCAACAAAAACCGACAGACAGGGGTGAAAACATAACCTCCTCGGTGAAGGTAACTTGCAAACAGATATAAGAGGTTCCAACCCCCTATACAATTTATTTGAATATATGCTCCGTAGAGTAAGATACACCAGCTTCTTCTTTCTTGCTTATTGAGTGGCATGTAGGTTTTTCATGCATTTAATTTATTAGTAAAATCAAATCACGAAGCTTCACCGTGTGGCGAGGATGAGTCCTTTTATTCTCTAGATGCAGTATTCATTATAAAACCATCATGAAGGTTAATTGGATTTCATATGAGGTTCTTTATGCAGCTACACAAATATTGCAGCTCAGGTCGAGAGCTTTAAGTATGTGTTGTTCTGTCTCTTTCAGGGTTTCTTCAGGAGGACCATCAGGTTGAAGCTGGAGTACGACAAGTGTGAACGCAGCTGCAAAATCCTGAAGAAGAACCGCAACAAGTGCCAGTACTGCCGCTTCCACAAGTGCCTCTCTGTGGGAATGTCCCACAACGGTAAGACTGGAACGCTCCACTCATTCACTGAACGATTTAACGTGTAATTAATTTGTGAGGGGTTGAAAAAAAGTCTGTTGAACCACTTCAGCAGCAAAAAAAGGAATTTTGCAAGTAAGCCCTGTGAGTGCGGTTGTACCAAACTCTGCTCACACCGAGTTCTTTACAATCACAGCAGGACACGTCCTTCTGTGATTTGGCTCCGGTTCAACGTGCTTTACATCGACTGGGTTTTTATAGAGCAGTGTCCCGCCGGACCCAGCTTGACACTGAGGCAACACAGGCCCGTACAAAGCTCCACATCTGGGCTGTCATCTGCACCGCCCGCCAGAGGGTCAGTGGGTTCGTCTCGATGGCCTCCCGCTGCAGACAGAGAGCAGTGTCAGTAACCTGAGAGGGAGACGACATGTTGCCGTCAGAGGAGAGGAACGAGAACACACCACATCTGTTGTGTGCGTGGGGGTGGGGGTTGTGTCTGCATGTTTTCTGCAGCCGGAGAACACGTCTGATTCTTGTGTGCACCATAAGAAAAACTCTTCTATCTGTTGCTAATGGGGAAATGTTTCTACCTGCCAGCCATTCGGTTTGGTCGGATGCCACAGGCGGAGAAGCTGAAACTCAAGGCGGAAAGCAATATGGTGGAGAAGGAAGCGGAAAGCCCCATGCTGGCAGACCACAAGATTCTGGTCAGGCAGATCCATGACGCCTACATGAAGAACTTCAACATGAGCAAAGCGAAGGCGAAGCTCATACTCACCGGAAAAACCAGCAAACCGGTAAAAAGACAAAACAAGAACAAAAGTTTGAGGATATTTTTTTAATTCTGCGTCCCCATGTCCGCTCTCATCATCGTCTCCTCTGTCTCTGCCCGCAGCCGTTCATCATCCACGACATGGAGACGTTCCAGCTGGCCGAGAGGACGTTAGCGGCCCACATGGTAAACGGTGACCAAGCCGAGCCCGAGTGCGGCCTTCAGTCTCGGGCTGTGGCTCTGGACGCAGAGTGCGGGGAGCTGGAGCAGAGGGAGGCTGAAGCGAGGCTCTT
This sequence comes from Pleuronectes platessa, assembly GCF_947347685.1. NCBI lineage: Eukaryota > Metazoa > Chordata > Actinopteri > Pleuronectiformes > Pleuronectidae > Pleuronectes > Pleuronectes platessa. The sequence continues at coordinate 9,579,965 of NC_070647.1, forward strand.
CTTCTGCTGCCAGAGCACGTCCGTGGAGACGGTGACGGAGCTGACTGAGTTCGCGAAGGCCGTGCCGGGTTTCCAGAGCCTGGACCTGAACGATCAGGTGTGTTTCAGGAACCGTACTTGTCACCTGTCTCACTGTGTATCTTGACCTCCTCCTTTCTTCCTCTTGTATTTAGGTGACCCTACTGAAGTACGGCGTTTACGAGGCACTCTTCACCCTCCTGGCCTCCTGCATGAACAAAGATGGCCTCCTGGTGGCACGTGGCGGCGGTTTCATCACACGTGAGTTCCTCAAAAGCCTCCGTCGCCCTTTTAGCGACATGATGGAGCCCAAGTTCCAGTTCGCCACGCGCTTCAACTCTCTGGAGCTGGACGACAGCGACCTGGCCCTTTTCGTGGCCGCCATCATCTGCTGCGGAGGTAAAGGACGCCGATGACAGACGATAGGCTTTAAAAGAAGTGACTTAAAACCTCCTTCTTCACCAACTTTGTCTCTTTTAGACCGTCCCGGCCTGGTGGATGTACCTCTGGTGGAGCAGCTGCAGGAAAGCATTGTCCAGGCGCTGCAGCTCCACCTGCTGGCCAACCACCCTGACATCACCTTCCTCTTCCCCAGACTTCTGCAGAAACTGGCCGACCTGCGGGAGCTGGTCACTGAGCACGCCCAGCTGGTGCAGGAAATCAAGACGACTGAGGACGCTGCTCTGCACCCGCTGCTGCAGGAGATATACCGGGACATGTACTGAAGTGAGCACACAGTCAGGAAACCCGGGACGTGTATTAAAATGTCGATTAACTTGGTGTAGACACAGTGCACATTAACCGATACTATCATGCATATCAATGTACTGTAAGCAACTTATTGTGCAGCTTCCGTGGACGTGCACTGCTGTGACCGTGTGACTCTGAGGAACAAAACTAGAGTGAAGTTCTTTTCAGGGGGAACGGCGGCTCCTGTAGGGGACCTGAGCACTGCTGTGAAAGGAGACACAGTGGGGAACGTACTCTCTGAATTCAGAAACCATTGATGTGGCGAGATATGTTGATTTGAGCTCAAAGAAACCATGTGCTGTTCTCACTTTTACCTGAAAGATAGGAGTACAGAGCAACGCTAAATGGGGAGGATATAGAAATGTGGTTAAGAGACTGCCACAGTCATGCATGCACTGATGCTAAATACTAAATGTGCCTTTAAACATTAAGATGAATGTTTTACAGCCAGTGTTAGTAGTGCAGAAGCGGCTAAAACTGTAAATCGTAATATTCTGGATTATTAGGGTGATTTGTTCATGTAAAGGTCATTTGAATGTGTCCATCGTGTTCTTTTATTATCATCGAGTGCCTTATCAGCCAAGTTTCCCTAAACTATCCGGAACACAATAGAGTCCTTGAAAAACATGGTTTGGATCTTTTCTCAAACTATTTAATGTTGGACCAAGAAATGTTCTCACATACTATGAAAATCAACTATCATTTGAAATGTATTTTGTTTTTATGGTTGATCTATTTATTTAATCCTGCTGCTAAAACCAGCACAACATGATAACTCACTTTAAACCCATTTTCCGGATCACTGTTGCCATGTGCAAAATATTCTCTACTTTTCAGTCATTGTTTTTCCACGAAGAAAAAAAACTGTTTTGGCCTGTATTTCATATTTTGACCATAAACACAATAATCTGTTGAGCTGGTTTGGGTTTTATTTTGTAAATATGGCAGGTATGTGTTGACCGCAGTTAAAGGGATGTATGTATCTACAGACCTCAATAAAAGAGCCAGTTGCCTTGTTTTCTGAACTGAAACGTCACCTCCTGATGCCACACTGAAACAATAAACTTTGTTTCTTGTCATAATGGAACTGTTAATATTTTTTAATCCTGTACAGTCGAGGGTTCAATGAGAAAATGTATTTGCTGTTTGAATTAAAGGAACTATGTCACATGGTAGCCCAGAATAAACGACTATATTTGAATTACTTAATATTACACTGGTTTATTTACTTGCCTGAGAAAGTAAATATTATCTTTTTAGGTGATTTACAACCCTGGTTGTTAATTAAATGTATTAATATACTTTAAAAATAAATATATTATTATTATTATAATTTATAGAAGGGAAAGTGCAAGTGAAACTTATAATGTTGATGACAGCAGTTTTTTTCTATTCAAATTCCCCCATGTGCCCTAAAAACGTATTTTTATTCCTAATTCCTAAATTTCAGTATCTGCATATCTTTGTTGTTATTTTTTCTATGGAAATGTTTGCTTCATTTCCAAATAGTTTTATACATAATCATGTCAACAAACATTACTTTGACGCATCGTGAAATATATTGTGGAATAAATATATAAACAAACTGATCTGCTAAAATGTTTGATAATTTAATAAACAAAATGATAATAATGACATTAAATGTATTTACAATTATTGATAGTAGCAATAATAATTTTTATTTAATCATTTTAATTCATATTTAATCATACGTATATTCTACAGTGTGTGGCTCTACTCCCCCACGCCTCTAGGTGGCGGTAAAGCTTCATGCAACATTGTGCCTGTACTCGACATGAAAACCAGGAAGTAAACTTTCCTGTGAACGATGGAGCATAGTTCCAGTGAAACCAGTGAAAAAACCTTCACCTGCCAGTTGTGTGGTTTAAGCAGCTCTTATAGTTACTACGGACAGAAACCACCAAACACTAGAGCCATAGTGTAAGTCACTAACTCAGCTCCGGAGCTAGCCATGCTAAAGCTAATGCTGTTAGCTGCTACGTGACTGCATTCACAGCGAAAACAACCGTCCAGTGATCTGTTCGTCGCATTCATAACAAACTTATGTCTCGTGCCTGTGCACCAGGAGAATCTACGAGAAGTTACAGTGTGTCTTATTCCCCATCAGGTTGCTGGAGGAGTGTTTTGTGACCAAGGATCCCTTCAGCCCGGACCGGGAGAAGTTCCTGGTCCTGGGCTCCACCTGCAGTCTGTGCAGCCTCTGTGTCTGTGCTGGATCGGTAAGGTTCAGTCCTAAAGCTTTGGTTTCTGCCTCAGACTCAACATGCGATCATACACCTGAAGTTCTCACATGATTCATACGTGGAGGCACTGATGTGGGCATGATGCTTCAGGGACAAATGATATGTTTGTGTGTGTGTGTGTGTGTGTGTGTGTGTGTGTGTGTGTGTGTCTTTAGGTCTTTAGAAAGGGTTTTAAAACTCATATATTGCCTAGCATTTATTAGTGTTAATTTGTACAGTAATTCTTCTTTAATTTGATTGTTGCAATGTTCTTTTATCTTTTTGGTTTTCTTGCAATGCTGAGTATAATCTGTTACTTACACTTTATGTTGTGTAGCATTTTGTGAATCTGGTTTTGAATGGCGCAATAGAAATTAAGGTGTTTTATTATTATTATGATTATTATTATTTTATATAATGACAAAAAATTAACATCAGCGTTCATATATTGAATATGAAGCTAATTAGTAGTTTCCTGCTTGACCTTGTTGATCACAGTTGAAAACCAGTACAATCTGTACAGACCTGGTAATTGATTCCTCTGCCCTGAAAGATGCATCGTAGGGAAATAAATATCCGTCTCTCCTGGAATAAGTGTGTTTGTTGTATGCGGTGCTCGTGTGAAACTGGGCCACTGATGCTGACCTTGGCTCTCTCCTCTTTGACAGGACTGCAGTCTCTTCTACACCAAGAGGTTCTGCATGCAGTGTGTGAACAAACACCTGGACCAGTTCCCTCACCAGATCCAGTCCGAGTTGGCCAAGAAGAAGCAGAGCTCCAAGGCTGCCGTGTCATGACGTCCTACGAGACGTAATCTGCTCAGGTGTCTTGGACGAATAGCTTTTTTCATGAATAGTTTTTATGAGCACTTTTTGATTACATCCACACTGGATGGAACTATAACTACACAAAGCTGCACAACAAAACATCCTGTACTGAATCCACGTCGCTCTCAGTTATGACCACTCTGATTGGAAACACACATCCATCACTAAAGTACAAATCTATCCTTGCGGGCAGGATGTTAACCTGCTGCATTATAGTCAGCCAGGTTTTATTTGTTTACTACAGAGTTTTATAGAAGAAAACTGCAGGTGTGAGGAGTGCTGCCAAACCTCTGTTGGATTTTGTTTGCAGGCTCGCAATCAAACCTCCCAATTAAAAATGCCTGACAGTTTAAAATCTGAACTTTCTCCAAATTGTATGTACACTGCTACTAAAAAAAATATAGTTAATTCAGTGGAGCCCATTTTCTATGCTATTTAAACTCATAATCAAATAAGGATGAACAGTTTTAAACTATCTCTACCACGTTTTCAGTTATGACCATGAGTCCCGTCTAAACCCACAGCAGCTATTCTAGTCTGTCTGTAAATAGTTCCAACAATATTACAGCCATGAGCGTATGAGTCAAAATAGCAAAGTGGAAGCAATAGTTCAGTTGTAAATCACACTCAGGCATCGATTCATGTTTCCACTGCCGTCAAAGTGGGGAAAATAATAATAAATGTTTTTAAATTTTTTAATGAGCCTGTTCTTCTTTTTTTTTTTTTTACAAGACAACACATTTTTAGTGCTTTTCAGCAACATATGGTAACAGTAACATTAACGGCACATTCTCTAATATTACACACATGTTCACAGTGACACATCGTTTGCAAAGGGCCTCACAGCTTGAACTTTGATTTCTGTTTGTTCATGGTCAAAGCTCGAAGTGTTGACTTCTGTCGAGTCACAATTATTTTCTCTTTGTTCTGAAATCATAAAAAACATAAAACACAAAAATAGAGTTTTGTTTTGTGACTTATTTTTTTATCGTGAATCATAATTAATGTTTAACTAACAGTCATTTCACTGCAGTTGCATCATCCCACAGTGGTGTGAAACTGTGACTCCCCTTTTGTCATTTTAAATTACACCCGGTGTCAAATGTAGCTTCCCAACTACTAATAATCCAAATAGCCTTTCTCTGACATACCTAAACTTTTCTTGTTCTTTAGCTGTCACTTCCTGGTGAGAATGCTCAACCTTGTCCCAGTAAAAGTATAATCAACTACAATGGAACTCCGTAGAGATCATACCCCCGCCATGGCTCACCACTACCTTTATGAAACCACATTTAAATTCACCACGTCCAGATTTTTATCTGGATTTGCACTAAATTGCGAGCAAAATATCAGTCCCATCAAGATCCATGAATTTTTCTCTTAGAAATCTATAAGAAAGTGGGAAAATGTGTATCGATCTGCAACTTTATTCAAGTTTGATCCACACCAAACTTGAATAAGTTCTTCCCTGACGCATCATGCATCCTTTGCAGTTTTGTGGAAATAATCAAATTTACACATGTGGAATACTCCGATCTAAGGTCGCATTATGTAGGCATATGATCTGGATCTGCACCATTTAATGGGTTCTTCTGGGGGTTCTGTCCCAGTCATCCACTAAATGTTTGTATAATGCTGCTACAGAAGAAAACATAACCTCCTTGGTGGAGGTAACAGACAAACTCTCACAGTTATTGTCACATATTATCTAACGTGTACTCCCCCCCCCTCTGCAGCAGAGCTTTAATGTGTCCAACTGTGCAGGAGAAAAAATCCTAAGCATTCGCCTTAAAGCATTCGGTTCTGCATGTGTGACCTTAACAAAATGTTCTCTTGCCTTATTTATCCTCTTACCCGCCTAATCAGTTTGATCAGAATCTGTTTTTAGCTCGTGGGTCGCTCTGTGCACACAACACTGTGCCCACTTTGCAGCAGCGTAAACACATTATGGATTAAGTGTGATTCCCAGCGATAACATCGATATAACAGATGTCCTCACTGTATTTGTCACGAGATGTTTGGGTCTTCTCATGGGTTAACTGAAACAGCATGGCCTAAAAGGCAGGCGCAGGGAGTTTTAATGCTGCGCAGGAATGCACAGTGACACACACTGTATAGTTTTTAGGGCTTAAACTGCTGTAGAAGTGGATTTTTTTCACTCGCTCACGTCAGGATTCCTCTGGCATGTATGGAAAATAAATGTGAAAGCTTTTAAATCTTGACATGAACCCAAATTAGACTCTTGGGTGAGACATTTTTTATATGATGCAAACAGGAAACCCTCAAAGGGAAATGGCTGCGAGTCTCAAAGTTTGTTTTTTTCCTCTTTTTTTTTTTTTTTTTAAAGCTGCAACACTTTCTGTTTCCTCATTATGTAAATTCCAAGTACACACAAGCAATTGCAACCAGTGTAGCACACAAACCGCCGCTGTGGCACCAGTGGCGAAGTCTAAAAGTGATAGGCACCAAGCCAACAGTGACGGAAGGATTTCTACTCCAGAGCTGATGTCATCTGATGCCAGGAGGCAGATTTGTGGCCTTCTTTTTCTATTGTTGTTGTTGTTTTCCTGCATAAAGGCTCTCAGTCATGTCTCATCCCCCACTTTTCCATCATATTAGATCTGATTCTTGTACTGGTGTCATTCAGGATTCTCTCTGTGTTGTCCAGTCGACCAACCTGTTTTTCCACCTGTTTAAAGGTGATCGAGGATGTGTCATCGATGGAGGGCGGTGCACAAGGGAAACTAACAGTCACGGCAACATGTTGGATAACATTGTTTTGATCTGTTGTTACTATGACTGCATTAAGAGGCTGTTAACGTGACAGCTCACCTAAAGAAAAGTAAAACGGCCTCAATCGCCACCTGGTGGCTGGCTGTAGTATAGGTCCTAAACCCTGCCTCCTCCATGTTAGTCGACGGGACAAGGAACAAACTAAAAAGTAAAAATACAAAGTTTCTGTAATGTGGTACTTATCACAGTTGTGTATGTTCAAGTGATTGTTTCCCTTTAAGTTTTGTTTTTAATTACTTATTTGGTGTTACAAAAAACAGGCTGAAAGGTCATGATTGACAGTTGAGACTAACTCGTGATTGGTCGAGCATGTCAATCAGCAAGACCTTGCTGCTCCATTGACTGACGGCTACGGCTCAGTCTCAGGCTCTCTCTGGATTTAAAAGTAGCTGCATGACCTGAAACAGAACGTGTTCCATGCTGGTAGAAAAGGGGCTGTTGTGCCGTTACAGACACAACCACCTCTACGTAAAAGCACCCCCTTGAGGCGAGGTGTAGTAAAGACGGGTGATGATTGGTTAGAAGTAGGGTTGAAATCATGTTGAACGTACACTGGGGGGCTTTTCGCATCACGGGTGCTTACTGCAGCACAACAGCGGCGTCATTGTCCTTCAATTATCTGGCAGCGGTAACTGAATACATTTACAGTGATTGAATCAAGTGGTGAGCCTAAGCTGTGTGTGTGACACTGAATCAGATGAAGATGTGAAATCCGTCAGCGCTCACACAATCGCTTGATGATTGATTCATGTGATAGTGTTACCAGCCCCCGGGCGAGACCTCGGCCCGGTGCTCCTGCAATGTGAGATAAACCTTTTTACCAGTGTTGTTCTCTTATCAGGTTTTTACTCTGCAGACAATTAGCTGACTGTTTTCAAAACCAACAGCATCTCACAGCGCAGGAACACGGAGACTACTGCCCTCAGTCTGAATATGATTATTTAGATCTTTATGTTTATATGAGTTGTGGGTGAGTTCAGTCTGGTGTAAGTTCTTGGAAGTCAATGTGTCCAAGACTAAAGCGTTGAGAATAGATTTTAGGATTGTCATCTCTCATGTGCTGATGAATGTTAAGGCTGCTGAGCTGGTGCAGCAGTATAAAAATGGGATGACAAGCTCGGCTTTGGGCCTCATGTTGTTGCCATGTGTGAAAAAGCATGTGCGTCAGTCGTACTTTTATGAATTTTTTTTTTATCAAATTTGATTTAATTGCATATTCTCTCTAAATTTCCTGCTATAAATGTGTGCAGCAATATTGTTGGCACAGCCCCAACTGACCTTCTTCACCTGTACAAGGTCAAGATTTTAAGAAGGCCTAAATAATCCAGTGAGGGTCGTTGCTTCCGTCTGTCCATAGATTCAAATTTATGAGTGTGTGCAAGTTGGTGCAGATCCTAATAAAAATCCAGATTTAGCTAATTCAAATGTTGGACGTGGGACTTTGGCGGAGGTAAGCGCTTTTGTGAGTGCCCATCCAGTTCCAAGTATGACCCTATTTGGGTTTAATGTGATTAGAACATGCTGTTTTTGATGGCAGTGTTTTATGAAATGGTCTCACATACGAAAATCTATCAGTGTATCGCCTCCCGTTCTCTGGCGGATTGTACGGGCAGGTCAGAGGAATTGAACGTGTGCTTCCTGTGGTGAAGCAAATCAACTTAGGTTATCTTTAGCATCTACTTTTGAACGTGTCCCCTTACAGCCTGTTATCTTAATGAGTTAATATCGGAATAAAAGCTTCCATGTAAACTTGCTGAGTGATGCGCATGTCATTGAGGATCACAGCCTTTGACCTTAAATCTTCATGTCTGACCTTGAACCAGGCGTTAATGGACAGTTAAACCCGGATCACTTTCTCCTGTAACTCACATTAGTTGACTCTTGTGTGTTTCCCTCATCGAACAGCTCCATGAAGTCACATTCAACACGGAGTTGATCCCATCCAGCTAAACGCTGTTGCCCTGTTCGACTTTAAGAACTGTATGGGCGGTCCCTGCTGCGCAGACCAATGAATCGCCCTCTCTGTTTAAATAGTCCTTGATGTCAACTTTTCTTCTTCACTCATAGCTCCCTCTAACGCCATGTTGGCTGTTATGACTTGACTTGTTGTTTGCATCAGTCTTTACTACGGACTTGACAGGAGTGGCTCTCTCGAACGCTCCCTGCGCCTTTTTGGAGACGCTTTACACCATTTTGGATGAGACGCGCGGATTACGCATGCACCATCCCCCGTGACTTTGCATTTTTACAGGATTACGACTTGGAAGTACGCGTTTGAGAATATTTCATTTTTTTTGGTTGTTGTTTTCTTCCCCCCTCCCCTCCTTGTCTTATGTGCATCAAAATGTCAGATGTTCGCCTTTCTAATGCGAGCCCGACATTGGAGAGGGTGGATGCGCGGCAGCCGGACAACATGAGACCCCCGGTGCGCAGAAACCTTTTCGGCAGACCCGACCGGGAGGAGATACGGAGGAATTTGGCGACGGCGGTGCAGGAGGATGTGGAGGCTTTCAGGCAGAGGTATGACTTCGACCCGGTGGAGGATCGACCGCTGGAGCCGCGTAACTTCGAGTGGCAGGAGGACCACAGCGCCCCGGAGTTCTACCTTCGGCCGCCTCACGGGAGCCAGCCGCCGCGGCGAGAGGAGGAGCTGCCCGGCGGTGACCTCCGGCAGGAGAGGAGCGAGACGCGGCCGGAAAACCAGGCAGCCACGGAGCGGCCGAGGAAAAGACGCTCTGGAGATTCAGGTGATTTATTTTTTTACCTTCCATTATTGAAGCTGTCACGCAGTTTTCGTCCACATCTGAAGTGTCGCTGTGTCGCAATGCGGAGCCGCCAGCCGGGTTCGAGCTGCGGTCGGTTCATCACCATGTCCCTGCTCAGACATCAAATCACTGGGGAGGAGAGAAAACTTAAAAGATACCCGCTTATGAAACTTAAAAAAACTAAAATCCTCCCCGAATTGGAGGCCGCACGTCACTTTACTCCACATTACTTCACATAACTTGTATTATTACATTGTAATCCGCAGAGGTGGCATTCTCGCTAAAATCGGCGGTTTTCCCCCCGGAGTCTGGCAGCAGTTCGTCTGTCAGGTGTACGTGCTGCTCCACACATCCTCACAACTTTCACTGACACTTGTTTGGTCCTTTCTCCTCCGCCAGGTCCCTGCTCCAGCGAGTGTCCCAGTAAAAAGTCGCATGCCGACGAAGAGGATGATGAAGACCCATCGCACGGTGCGGCGACTCAGGCGGTGAAAGCCGCGGAGCAGAGGAGACCCGACCGGCCGGAGAGCAGCGAGGACGTCCAGTGAAAAACAGCGGTAGGTTTGAGATCATTGTCCCGCTGTTCCACTTGTGTCGAGTGCAATGAATTGCCAATAACCCACGGGGCTTCAGTGCCTCAAATACTAACAATCGGCCATCATGTTGGATGCCAATAGACGTGTGTTTACTTGTTTATCATCAGCAGCAACACAATTGAGTTGAAAACACATTTATTTCCTGCATGCAGCACTTAACACGTCATCGACCTTCAATATCTGCAGGTTTTTTAAATCCCCCACAACTGTGTGTGTGTGTGTGTGTGTGTGTGTGTGTGTGTGTGTGTTTGTGTGTGTTAGTGTGCGTGCGCGCGTGCATGAGAGATTCAAGTATGAGCAACTGCTTTTTCAATTGCACCATTCAACAAGCCGTTTCCTCTTTATGTCCCACAGAGCAGCGCAGACCTGTTGCTGGTTTCTCATCATCTGACAGAAGGAGGAGAACAATTAAAAAGAAAAGAGAGAGACAGAGAGAGAGGAAAGAAACAGCCTTTCCCTAAAGAAGGGGATGAGGGGGAGGCTGCACAAGCACTGATTATGAACACTATCAAGTTTTGGCACTCATTTTAATTAAATTGCCTCAGAAGCAGCAGACAATGTAGCAGTGTGCAAATGGATTTTTGCTCATCTTTTTTTTTATTTTGTACCTACTACCTATGTTTCAGATGTAGCACATAAAGGCGAAAAGCATAATATGCTTTTATACTTTTTTTTTCTTCATTTTTTTTTTTTTGTTAAATGTATTTGAATGCGTGTGTGAATTTGACTCGGGAAGTTGCAGTGCAATTTCCAGCAGAGAAATATTATTTTGTTGAAATGGTCGTGTCGTATCATTCTTCAGGTAATTGATGTAAGTTACAAATGCAGATTTCAAAAGTCAGGGTCACGTGGAAACAAAAAAAAAAAAAATGTCTTCACTTTTTCTATGGCTTTGTTTGTCCAGTGTTTAAACAGCCTGTCTTGTTTCTGAAGGCCACACTGAAAGTCGAGGGTCCATCGAACTGGGAGCAGCCATGATAGATAAAGTTTACATGCAAATAATATTTCTTTATTCCCCCTTTCTTTTGTCATTATTATATTTCCTTTTTTTTTTCTGGGTTTTATCCAAAGTTTGTGCCTTTTGGGGGGGAGGGGGAGGGGTGGGAAGGAGGGGTGGCTAAACTGCTGAGCAATATCCAACCAAATTTAAACAGTATTTGCTAATAATCCTAAGAATTAGCTATTATTATTATTATTTTAAAATTAGGTGAGTTATTATTTTAGTGGCTTTTAGGCCATGTATCCCACCCCTTGTAATAAATAAATTCAGTAGTCCAGGCCAACATAGATAAAATATGTTAAAATCACTGGGCTACTTATTATGCAAATATGTGAATCAAAGATTTGTGTTTGTTGCTGTGGAATTCATGTGGAACATGCAATTGCACTATTGTTACTTTCTCATTTATTTTAGTGAAGGCAGAAAACAAAGTTACGCTGCCTTTTTTGGTGTCAAAACTTTGAAGTGTACCTGTGTGCCTTTGTTTTTGTTTGTTTTCGAAAAACACTGAAAAAATTATACAAACTTATTTATGTTGAGCTTTTTTTCCGTGGGTGTATGTATCGCTTCCCAAAGCAACAACTTTTGTGCATTTTTTGTAAATATATATTTTCTTTATTATTTTTAAGATAAATAAACTGTTGCAAAACTGAGCCTAATAATCGATTTTATACCCCGTTTGTTTTGTGTTCTTTTTTTTTCTGTTACTCTATGAGCAGTTGGATTGATTTAAAAAAAGAAAAATACAACCTCCGCTGTAATAAATTCATGTGCTCACTATTTTGATTGAGCAGCACCCAATGCTCCACCCTTCACAAACACACTTACGTTTAATGTGATCCGCCCATGTAAACTGGCTGCTAATAGTCATTACACAAAGTGTGACACAAAGACCTGGTGCAGATAAAAAAACATGCTATTAAAAAGGTTTGATGAATGACAGTAGTGATAGGATCAGGAACAGAACCACCACTGATAAGTCACATAAAGGCCTTGGAATGTGTAGGTTGTTCTCATTCCTGCACAAATTTCCCAACTCAGTCATTTCTATAGTATTCCTATAATGTGCAGATAGGAAATAAGGAAGGCAAAGAGTGAACCGGCAGTATTTGGTGCAGAGTTGTAAAGTTGTAAACGTGCTCAGGATCTGAAACCCAGGACACAGTGTACAGCTCGAGCGCAGGTACAGCTCTGGTGTGCAGTGTGTGACTGTGCTGGATCGTCTCAGCCCAGCTCTGCCTCTAGAAGTTGAAAACAACAAGGGTATGTCCTGGGGAAAAGAGGGAGGGGGGGTGGTGGACTGGTAAGAGGTGATTTTTTTTTCCTCCTTTTTTTGAGGAGTTATTGACTCTCCCCGGCTCCAATCACAGCGCAGAGAGGAAAAGCAGACCACTTAGGAGGCAGCCAGTCACAGACCAGTGGGAGGGTGCCTGGGACAGAACAGGCTGTTCTTTTCATAAAACACACACCACCCAATTAGTTTCATTGGCTGACTCTTTCCTGTTGATACCAGCCTGTAGGAGTCACATACAGAGAGAGAGAGAGAGAGAGAGCTACTCCTATAATATATTGTGCTGACTGTGAGTGTGTGCAGTGATCACCACTGAGCTTGTTGCAAAGTTGTAACACGTCATGTTTCCTTTTTTTCCCACAAAATAACTCTGTTACTTTGGACACATTAATATGTATCAGCAGCCTTGTGGAGTAGCACAAATATGTGCCGGCACAAAGATCATCCGTCATTTCTGCATGTTAACGACTTGTTGGTTTTGTGTATTTCCCTATCTGGGTGTGTTTGCCTTCATGTTTGTCCTGCACGCCATCACAGCCGGGCAGACGGGTGATTGTTTTCTTTCTCCCTGTTTGTTTGAATACAAAATAACTGAAGGATGCATGGACGGATTTTCACCAAACTTTATGGGAATATGTACTTGGGAAATGACATCATGTATTGTGTGTCATCGTATCCTACAGGAAAACAGTCATGACATAAAGCTCATAGACGGAAAAATAATGATCATATGGTAGGAATGACATCATCAAGATGTCACTGTGAAGTCAGAAAACGTTGTATACATGTGAAGAAGTGAAGTAGAAACATGATCCACGGCTATAAGTGTAGGTTAAATAATCATTCATCATAAAGTATTAATATTATATTACCATGTAAAAATATTTTTAAAAACAAAGGCACTGTATACACAGCGTGTGTGCAGGTATGTAAAGGCCCTCCAATGCTTTTCTATATTTTGGCCCGGATTATATTTTATTTATGGGAAATTACTCTAGAAAGAATTGAACTAATTGGGACAAGGAGTTTGCCATAGTAAGGTCAAATGTTTGCTTATGAAACTGTCCTATGCATGTTAGTCTTGACATATTGCTGTAAACCCATAGATGAATCTGTGTTGATGTTGGAACTGAACGTCCCTAAAATGTTCACAATGTTCTGCAACGAGACAAACATGCAGAACACATCCATCTATTAGCTATAGGCGGCCGGAGCCTCTTCAAGCCGTAGATCCTTCAGGTTTCAGATCAGGGCAAAGCACTGGTTGTTACTGAACCTCATTATCTTTCAATTCTGATCAGCTCCAGGCTGTTTTTCATGGTCACGGTGGGGGGGGGGGGGGGGGGGGGGGGGAGCAACGTCTAACGTGAATCAAATTCCCTGCAGATAGTCGCAGATGCGTAAGAAGCTACATATTAACAGAGGTGGCCTCCATGCACAGTAATCAAGCGTCACATGATGTATTGTTTAACTCGCTCAGGGAAGGAGAGCACAAGCACACAAAACTGACCATGTGCAAGGAATACTTGACGTCTTGTGTACGAAATGTAACAGAATTGATATGTTTTAAGAGTCTGAATTATGATAATATCGCTTTAACCAACTTTGCCATTATTCACATGCTTGTGTCCATTGTCATGAGTTGTTCTTCTTGCCTTTTCTTTAAATGTAAATGCAATATGTTACTTTTAGCTCTGACTCTCTAACAGAAATGCAGCGTGTAAAGCCCCATAAGCACCGAGGTAAAATGGATGGCCTCCAAATACATTTCCATTCTGTCACACTGGTCAGGAATCCTGCTCATAATATGGCATGGAGGGAACATTATATGAACAAATTATGACCCTCTCTCCTCCTGTTAAATCGACTCTGTCACTTAAGGAGGAAAAGTTTAAAGTGACTCATGACATTTGGTTGATGGTTCTCGTAAGCGACATTGAGTTCCGGTCATTGAAAAAAACAACTTCCTCTCAATTTTCTCCGGTTTCCAGCTTCGATATATAATGACAATAGCATATGAAGTGGATGTCGTTTCAGCTCAGTGCTCAGAATGATCTCCGCTGTAGGGGACGACTATCGAGGAACAATTTCACCGGAGAGTCAACAGCAGATTCAGAACTGAACATTGAGGTTGTCAATCAAACACGTGATGTGTGTTCACAGCACATCACGACACCCACTATCTGATAAACACATCTATTAAAAAGACATCTATTAAAATGTGTGCACGCCCTCCTCCTATTTCTGCTCCTGATTCCACCTCAGGGTTGTGGGGGGGGACGTGCTCAGACACAGCTCACATCTCCGTGACTCTGCCATTAGATGTGTTGCACCTGCAGGGTTCTCTCTAATTGGTGCAGTCTGAGCAGAGGTCAAATCAGCCTCAACTCAGATCACTTGTGTGAGGAGGTGCCGAGGCTTTACAAGAGAAGGGTGGTGAGTCGCTCAGACCCTTTCTCAGCGTGCTGCCAAGCTCTTAGCTCCTACTTACGTTTTTTTTTGTAACTGTGCAATGATTGTGAAGCAGAAAGTTTGATGTTTTACTGGATTGGAAGGACAGCTCTTGATTTAGGCCTCGTTCAGACCTGGTATTGACATCTGTCCTGAGAGATCAGATCACAAGGGGTCAAAGCTTTAAATACAGTGTGTACAGACCTGGCCTTAACAAAAAGTGTCCTGTATGTGTCGGCTCTCACTCCCCTGCTCCATATGCAAATTAACACATGCATCATTTGCATGTGTGAAAATCAGACGGGTGTGTGTATATGTGTGTGTCTGTGTTGTTCAAAGTCAGGAGTGGCTGAAAGAATCAATGATTATGACTAATTAAGAATATTCCTGTGTACACCTTAATCTCATTATAACGTCCTGTTGGAGTTTTGACAGCATTTTGCCCACTTCGACATACGGAAGTTACCAACTGCCACGCAAATCGGTCGACTCACACATGAAACCATTTCAGGATGGATCTGGTGGTATAACGTCAGACTTAATGATGTAAATCAGAATCGGACTTTGCTCTGTACCATGTAAACAGGAATATGAATCGAATGTAAGCAACTCATGTATACACCATAATTGAATTAATGTCTCAAATATTGGTGTCCTTGTAAAGGAGTGTGCGCAGATGTGCTCTAACGCAAGATTACACCATTTACAAAACTCCGAGCTGAACTTCAAACCTGAATATAGTGCCGACCGCTTGTGATCGGATCTCACTTCCCCACTCTAATCACGTACGCTATTTGTGTCCGTGAAGATCAAATTAGGTTTTTACCCAATCTGTTTTGACAAATGTGTCTGTGTGCAGAGTCGCGGGGATAAATGAATCAATGAGCTGAGTGTTTCTCTGCAGCTCTGCTATGAAGAAAGATTTACCCATTTAAGTATCGATCCCTTTGTGGTGGTCAGTGTTGATATTTTGGCGAGGGCCAGAAATAAATCAACTAAGAAATCTAAAAATACATTGATTCAGTGCAGGTCAGAGGACGCCAGCTGAGTAGGCGGTCCCTCATGTGGAGCAGAACACCTCTGCATGAGGTCGGAGTGACATCACAGGACATATTTGGGTGCATTCACACCTGAGGATGACGGACACTATGAACATATCTTTGTCTGTTTGTGTGTGTGACCCCAGATTGACCTGTTCACCATTACACTCTAGCTCTGTGAGAAAAACACACGTGCACACCCGGCCATGGTCTCGTGTTGATTTTTTACCAGCCTCCGGTCCACGATTCAAGATGTACGAGGGGTTTAATCCGTCCCTGTGAGCAGCGGCTCGCCGTGAGACTCCTTCCAAGTCAGGAAAGCACTTCCATATTCCCAGCATTAAATTAGCAGGCCCCTAATTGTTGCTCCAGATAACGAGAGGAGAAATGGGTCATAAAAGTCTGACATGTTGGAGCTGACGCTATGAATAGATATTCAGCAGAGGGCCCACAAAGCATGAGCTCATAACTTGGCAAACTCGGCAGGAGAGAATTTTTTTTTTTGTCTTGTTTTATTCTGGAAATACAACTTCCCCATCTGTTTCGTGTTATTAATTTGTATGATTTTTTCACTTTGTTTTAATTTTTTACAAGGCCAGGGCGGCTTTATTTTTCCGCCACACTCTGCCTCATGGTCATGTGTTGTTGGCACGGGCGAGAGAGCTCAGAGTTAAGAGGGAGGAAAGCAATGAGGGAATGAAGAGAGAGGAAAAAGGATGGAGTTAAAGAGGGAGAGATAGAAAAAGGGAGGACGGGCTCCTTGGCTGTGTCTCGCTGCAGCCTGGCCAAATCACGTCCAGCGCAGGATGTAAACAAACTAATCTGCCAATGTGGCGTTTTTACACATTTCACTTTTCGCTCTGGGCTGTGTGACTCATGCAGCCGGGCTGTGTGTGACCTCAGATGCTGGCTGGTCTACTGCTGCAGCGCTGGAGTGTTTAGTTTGCCTTGCAGCAGGGGTCACCACGACGGTGCCGGCCTGCCATGTTCACATTTTAATGCCATTTCATTGAGAGGACAGAGAAATCCGCCTTTCAAATAATACTGCAAGCAGTTTTCAATGGCACGGGCAAGGTCTGGCATTCAATTTGATATCATACAACTTTACACAGAGGCTCTTATGGCTCTTATAGATTTCACTCCTAGTTGGCCCGGTTTGAGGTTAACAGTGGAAAAAAGGGAGCTACAGCAGACACTATCAGAAAGACAGCATAAGGTGTAAAATCTATTTCACAGCTCAGCAGAAATAACACATTTATGCAACTATAGCGTACATATCTCCCCCAAGGCCAAACAGTCTCTTTAAGTCCAATCAGGCTGCACTAAATCACTCACACTGATTGTTTTTCTCTACAAGATCCCTGATTTATTTTCTGGAAAACACCGTATCTCATAAGGTTAAAGAAATTCCTTTTGTCTGAATCCAAAACTCAATGGGTTCCTTCTTGGCCCATGCCTCATCTTTAGTTTTGTGAAAATCAACCTCCTCAGTGGATGTTATAAATAAAACAAATATTTCCCCGTGACTACTTACCTGTGACCATCACATGTTTCACTGATTGAATTATTGAAATGCAGACCATGAATAAAAACTAATAACTAAAATGTCACTGAGTAGACTGCTATGGCAAGACCCATCATCCCCCTCATCAATCCCTTTAGCTAAGCCAGTGAAACAATGCTGATCATTAAATCATAGTCTCCATTGTGGAAGAATGATCCATGAATAATTCCCTTGAAAATCAGTGAAAATGTCAATGTCTGGATCCAAACCAGATTTGAATGAGTTCTTTCTCGGCCCAGGTCACATCCTTCCAACGAGCTCCATGGAAACATGCTCAGTAGGTTTTGCATCTTAATTTTCTAAACAAACATAAATAAATCGACAGCAGTGAAAACCTCTTTGTCGGAGGTAGTAATATAAAAGTAATGATAAAATACAGTATTAATATCACAATAACAGTTTGCGACATGAAGACTCATGTGTTAAAGACGTACACACTGGAGCGTACCATCCTGGGTCTTCTTCAATTCCTGTGCAGGTCACATGCCTTTGATGTCTTTCATCTGGCCCCGAGGGTTGGATGACGTGTGTGTGTGTCTGTCTGTGTGTGTGTGTGTCTGTGAAGAGGGATGAGGAACAAACCGGTTGAAATAAGGCAACGATCAACTGCTGAGGTGACTCGTGCTCTGGTTAATAACCCGGGGGGCCATATTTTCTCCATGTGTACATCTCAGTTCAGACGGCTGGGGGGGGGGGGGGTCCTCAGAGCGCCACAAAGCTACTCTGAAGAGTGTGTGTCTCAATCCTAGAAGTTTCATGTGTTTGCCCGCTGGTATGTGTGTGTTTGTGAAACTATTTCATGCAACACTGCTGCTTATTTAAACTCATTACATCTGCTGCTTATTCCCTGACCTCGGTGACACACAGCTGGTTGTAGGATTATCTATCTCACTGTGATACTGTACTAATTAATGATGAATTTAACGGAGTGCGCCGCTCTGCCAACACAAACCTGGGGGTGGACACTGTGTAATGTATCTGTCAGTGTGTCACCGCCAAAGTGTTTGCAACTCGCCAAAACCTGAACAACTTTGAAATGAGAGCTGGCCGTGGATGATCTGCGAGGAGTTGACCCCTGCACACACAGGTTTTTTTTTCACTATGGCGGTGAGTAATGTTTGACCTGAGGACAGACATGTGGCTACAGGAAGTATCAGCGCTCGCAGGTTCAGGGTGAGGGCAACCAAACGCCTCTAATGTGCCTGATTGGTGCTGTGATCGGGGGAGCTCGGGTCGCGACCCTCCGAGGGGGCAAGCGTTAAAGGCTAAACGCCGACATGACAGCATGCGGGGGGGATTATTGACTCCGACTGCAGTTCAGAAGGGTTTAATAGAGCGAGTTTAAGTTTGAAATCATGTTCATTTCATATTACTTCTGACGTACCAGAGGTTTTCTACCTAGATTTCCTACCCTTCCATGTACATCCACGCCTGTCAGATCCCTATGCAGACTGCAGACATCGGCGTGCAGCCCTAAATTCGTGTATCTGCCAACGTGTCCCCCTACTGGAATGCAACAGACACGCATGTAACGTGTCTCTCAGCGGACATGGAACACGGAACCTTCGCTCACCCATTAAACATCGACAGGTTGAAGTGGTGAACCTCACTAATAGTGAAACATAGAGATGTTTCAATACCTTTTTTTCATTTCCCGTTATTTATTCTGATACCTGGACGTTGCGTATCAGCGGATAGCGAGTACCGTTCCGATGAACTAAAACTTAGGTAATATGTTTTAAGGGCTGTCTACTCATTGTTGAATGGCCTATTGCTAGTGTTGCAGTTTGAAACTGAAGTCCTGCATATGTTATACATATCTGTTTTACTTGTGGGACTACCCAAATTGCATTTTCGACAGTATGTGAGGCACTTGCGATGCTGGTATTGGAACATCTCTGTGCTGTACTCGACCTGTGATATAGTTAATTGTGTTGTAGTTATCTTCTTTAAAGATGGCTGATCTTGTTCAAGGTCAGTTTAAATGACCTAAGTTGAGACCCCATACAGAACTTCTTCTGAATACATATATATGCAGTTCATACTCCTTTGCTGGGCTTCGCAGACCAAATCCACAACCACGGCCTCACGTGTGACCTTTACCCCTTCCCTCACTGCTGTTGATGGAATTAACTTTGCACGTCTCATAACATCTATTCTGTCCTGCTGGGCCAAATGCATAGCACGGAATATGAAGGCTGGGTGCTGTTGAGCATGTGGCTGTAATCACAGTATACGTGCAGAAGTGTGATAGAGGCTGAGCGAGAAATGTTGTGGGTCACCAGGGACCTGATTCAGGAGATGACACCAGCTCGTACACTGGGTTTCTTCTTTTTTTTCCATTTTTGTTTCTCCTCCAGCAGAAAGTAGGAAGGATACTGCAGGTGAAAGGCTGCATCGTGATATTACGACTTTATTCCGATTTTTTTTTTCAACATCAACACTGCCGTTCGCCCTTATCTTCAAAAGCTTTTGAATCTTGTTGCCTTTCTAGGTTGACACATTTCCTAAAATAACTTTCCCCTGTGTTTCCCTCTGAATACAACCTCATACATTATCTAGTATTATAAAACTGTGATGTATGACTAATTCTGAGTTAGTTATGTGCCACAACAAAGCTATTTCTTTATTTAGCATGGGTCCTGAACTCGCCTCCTCTCAGAGGGCTGCTCATATTTCCCAGAATGGGTTTCACCATCTTCAAGACAAAAGGTGGGAGCGTGTTGCATCCAGTTGTGGATTTCTACACGTAGGTGGGAGGAGAAATAGAAAGTGACAACACAATTAGAGCAGAAGAGCAAGTTTGAGCCTCTCTTACTATGATTACGTGTTTTTTTTTGGTGCACTGTGGTGCTTCCAGATAATAGTTTAATTTCCCTTCTGATGAAATGACAGAAAAACCAAGAGGTTTAGTGTTGCAATAAATAGTTGAAAGGTTCAAGGAGCCAATTTCCACTGTAGCTGCACTGCAAACATCTCATCTGACCACCTCTCCACAGGAGGAGATAAAATACAAATTAAACACGATACCACATTTTAAAAACATGCTAAATCTCTGACAAAATATCAACAATAAGATAACTAACTGCTTTTTGGGGCATAGTTTTAATGGACATCTTAGTTTCATCCTTTTTAGGAGTAAAGTTAAGAAAACTCTTGGAGGAGTAGTTAGTTACACGCGCACAAACTCAACCCACACTGGGGCCTGGGAGCTGCCCAGTGCGACCACAACCACAGTTGGGAGTCCAGTTCAATGTGAGGCAAAACGCATCCCGTTCAACTTCGACTGCCCACTTTTATCCTGTCTGTCTCCGTTTACCCGCAGAGATGAGTTCCAAATATTAAAAGTGCACATGTGCAGCTTCGGCACGGTGCCGCTGTTTTGCATCAGCACTTTGCAGTGAGAGAAGGAGATGAAGCATTGGTCACATGTGACCGGTTTGCTGTGTTGAAAATAAGTCTTGTATTGATAAATGCAGCAGAAGGTGCAACATGTGATTTTCTAAACTTTTATATTAAGCATTATCAAAAGAGTGAGTTTTTCTAAAGGAAACTTTGGCTGTTGTAGGGATTCAGACAAGTTTTACTCATAGCACGGCATTAATCCTGTAGATTTTCAGTTTATCACTTCTTGCTCAATCTAGAGATGGCTTTTTGAAAATGTTGGAATTTGGTTTTTGAGGTTGTGTGAGAAAAACGAAGACAGGCGTCTGCACACTTTTTTTTCACTTGTGATATCAGGGTCACCGCCCACCCACAAGCTCACCAGACCTGAGCACTTTCACACTTTCACACCAGCACTCATACTTCTATCTTAACCCTGACTTTAACCATCACAACTAAATGCCTGACACTAACCCTGCACAACCCAATATGATTTCAATCTTAAACCTAAACAACCTTTGCTTTAAATGTAAAGTCCTTATTTACAACCTGCTGGAGGTCATACAATCCAGTCCACAAATCGTACCTTTTAACACTTTCTTATGACTTCTTAAATTACTCGAACTCAACCTTGAATTGTTTCAGGGCTTTCAATCCTAAACTCAACCAATTACCTTTTTATTAACCTAACACTAACCTTAACCAAACCAAATCCATCAAGTGAATGGGAACCCAACTCTAACTTCTCCTTTCAGCCCACTTTGCTACTGCTGGGGATGGACTGCACAAAGCTAAGGGAAGTGATATGCACCGGGCCATGACTTGTCTTAGGGTCAGGGTATAAGTGAGACTCATTGTGACGGATTCATAAGCCTCAAACCAAATGTTAGCCTCCAAAACTCCAAAATGTCATGACTCCATAAGTTCTTTATTAACAAAATGGTATTCGCAAAGTACAAGTGCACATGCGGTCAAAAGGTACTGCTTCCCACACACCCACTTGAAGCAGCTCTTCAACGGCTAGAGACCGAGCAACACTTGCAAAGAGGACATCCAACAATATTTAGCATTGATCACGTCGAACAAAAGCAGAAGTTGCACCCACGCTTGCAATGGTGAGACACTTGTGTGTGTGCGTGCCTACGTGTGTGTGTGTGTGTGTTTAGCATGTCTGTCTTGAATAACCACAAGCCAAATGTCACATCCTGGCTCCTTTTTCTCACAAAGAAACAGATATATTTTGCTCGTCTGAAATGACAAGAGTAAGCCTTGTTGCCCCTTAACCCCTGAGCCCTCACCAACACGGGTGAAAACAAAAGGTTAATAAAGTAAGTAGGAAGCATGTGACGTTACATCAATGGTTAAAAAAACATATCTGCAAGGTCTAAGGCCGCATATCTCTCTTCTTGATATCAACCATCTGTTCATAATAAGTATACACGCACACACACGGATCCAGAATGAAATCAACAAGACACACCTGTAAGTATTTGGTCCGAATCCAAAAGGAGGGTGCTCTTTTTTTTATTATATATATCACTGGTGATAATGTCTCGTCTGATAAGCTCTATAGCGACTCCACTGGTTAATGATTAACTGTAATCAAGTTCTAGGATCACACTTAAGCAAATGTATGCTGAGTTAAGTGCACTAGCACAGAGGGCAGTCCACTGTAAACCAGCGACTGACAGATGGACGAAGAATCTAACTGTGTTGTTTTTGGTAATATGAAGAGTTTGAAAGCAAGTGTTCATCTCCAGTACATTGTTGATTTACTTAAAGCCATTAGAAAATATAATCGAGTTATAAGAAAGTGTTAACAGGTACGATTTGTGGACTGGATTGTATGACCTCTAGCAGGTTGTAAATAAGGACTTTAAATTAAAGGCAATTACATTACATTACATTTCATTTCATTTAGCTGACGCTTTTATCCAAAGCAACTTACCATAAGTGCATTCAACCCCGAGGGTACAGACCCAGGACGACAAGAATCAAGAAAGTACAATTTCTTCAAAATGGTTGTTTAGTTTTAAGATTGAAATCAGATTGGGTTGTGGAGGGTTAGTGGCATTTCGTTGTGATAGTTAAAGTCAGGGTTAAGATGGAAGCATGAGACTATGAGTGTGTCTGTGCTGGTGTGCAAGTGTGAAAGTGCATAGGTCTGGTGAGCGTGTGGGTGGGCGGTGACCCTGATATCACAAGTTTAAAAAAAGTGTGCAGACACCTGTCTTCGTTTTCTCACTCAAACTCAAAAACCAAATTCCAACATTTTCAAAAGGCCATCTCTAGATTGAGCAAGAAGTAATAAACTGAAAATCTACAGGATTAATGCCGTGCTATGAGTAAAACTTTTCTAAATTCCTACGACAGCCAACGTTCCCTTTAGCAAAACTCATTTTTTTGATAATGCTTAAAATAAAAGTTATCCTGGTAATCCTGGGAAAGTTAGCAAGAGCAGGCTACAATTTGAAAAAATGCAACCGATACATTCCGCCCCCTCCCATCCACTCCTTTCCACAAAACTACGGCCATTTGTACGACCATGTGCACTACCTGACAACTGGCTCGCTAACGTCTGGCTATCATCTCTGCTTCAGTGATGTCTCTCGGGCTGAGCACTCCAGTTAATCGCAACTTATCACGACCAATCGTTTCAATCAGATCTGCTCTTTCTTCCAGACATCTTTATTTATTGTTGGCTCTCGGGACCTACAGACTCGTCAAGTAATTCGACAAGTAAGTTAAATAAAAAGTGTTTCAGAAAGGCAACCCTACCTTTTAAAGTCTTGTGTCCATATTCAGTCTGTAAGTAGCACATGTATGTACTGTTGATTTGCCTTGTAATTCATTACACCTTTAGCTTATCTCTCTGCTGCCAAAGTCTTACTAACCAGCAACAATACAAATTCTTTCACAGCCGTGAAGAAAAGTGTTTTCCCCTCAGTTTCAACAGTTCAGATTTTCTCTCGGTGGCTAGAGTTATTGTAAACTGCAGCCCTTGATGTGGGAGAGCAGTATCTTAAATAAACCTTTGGTTTAAAACCAGCCCGGTAGGTTGGGTTGAATAACTCTGATTGTCACAGTCGTGTGTTGCCCTCTCATCTATTGAAATTATAGCTGTGGTGCGTTTACACTCGTCACAGCTGAGAAAAGCTGAGTCCAGATAAAAGCGGCGCTCGTGTGGGTTTGCAATCTTTAAAGTCATATTTGCTCTTCATGTATTCAATGAGTCCAATGTTGGCACAGTGAGTCTGACTGGGAGGTTGTGTTTTCATTGGCGTTTGTTTGTCTGTCTGACATCAGGAAAACTCAAATACTACTGAAGTGATTAAATAATGTGGAAAGGTGGGGCGTTATCCAGATGAACAGGCGTATCTGGGAAAGGGCGGATCTAGCTTTTCTGTATCGAGTTTACACAGCCTGGTCACATGAGGCACATGGGGCCCTCACTCACCTGTCTCCTTGTTGACTGAAATAATGCTGACAATGTGTCCTCCTTAAAATTGTTGATGTCCTTTTACATTTTTCTAATTGCATCAAAAGACTTAAATCAACACGTATAAGTCCCTCTATAAACACGTCCCCAGCCTGTCAGCCACAAAGACATTTCATCGAGTCAAAATGTTCGCAAAGTTTGCGACAATTATCGATTTTAAAGAAATATAAGTATGAAAAATAAATATTCATCTTGTCAGACTATAGGGGGATTTAAATAACCTTTCCAAACATCTTCTGTTAACATTGTGACTCAAATACTTCCTGGAGAGACAGTTTGGAAATGTGACACCGCATATTTTAAGTGTGTCCCACTGCCACCCAAATAACATGATAGTGAGGGAGCATGTCAGCTAGAATTTGGACAAAATTACAGATCTAAAGCAGAAAGAAGTGTATCGTCTGCAAACATGATGACTCTGGACAGTCCAGAATAAACGAAGCTCACCCGGGAGCCTGAGCCACAAACATAGAGCAACAAACTCATTGCAATAGATTCATGGTGAGCTCATTCCCACTGCCGCATCACCAAAAAAAAACTACACACCTCATTTGAGTCTAATTATCTTTACAGTGATGAATCTACAGGAAAGATTCGGGACCTGAGTGTGATGAGCATTTTGACCACTGCCATTACGAACACTATCTTTTGTAGATCTCCCAGATTTCACTAAACTCCTTTTGTCACTAGTTTAAGAGACAAATGCCAGAGCTACTTTTGGCTCCAGGCCACTGTGTTCCGAGGAACTTGCTTCCATTGTTACAGCAAATTACCACAATAAAAAAATGAAAAAAGTCAGAATCCGACCACTGACTGATCTACTTTTCTTTCTGCTAAACAGTTTGGTGGACCAATTTACTGGCCCCTGCAAGGACTTTAACCAGAGTATGACTGGTGACTGTTGTTAATCTCCCAGCCTGTCTGTCACCCAGGCTGTTTTTGCATGGAGTGCATTCTGAGCTTCCTCTACGGCTCCAAAGAGGCCTATAAAGTGAGCCATAATTGTTATGTAGATGAGCGATGGGGTTATGTCCTCGGGTGTATAAATATATCTTTATATGAGTGCATGGTAGGTAATGAGCGGTCATTATGATAGGGGCTGTCTGTAAGATTGCACACTGAGTCACATCCCGAGGGCCGAGTGCTGCAGAAAACCCACGCAGACGCACAAAAGGCAGGCAGTTTTCTCACAGGCCTGCACATTGATGGAAAGGGGGAAGAAAGAATGAAGGCTAACAGAGCGCTAATAGCTGAAACCACCACTTTTCATGGGTCTAACAGAAAAAGGGGGATAAATGGAGAAAAGGATTTAGACACAGAGACAGAGGGAGGAAAGAGTGAAAGAAATACAGAAATCCTACCACCCAACTGCAGGAATGTCTTGGCTCGCGCGCACAACTCCTGCCATTAGTAGAGAAAGAGAGGGAGGACTGGCGTGTTTGGCAGCGACAGCCTCTAAATCAAACACGCGAGCTCCAGCGAGGGGAAACCACTGCAAGGAAACCATGAATTTGATTTTGACGTTATCGTTGTCAGCTCTCCTATCTCGTGTTCCACTACGCTGGAGTTTCTGGGCCCTCGTGCTGCAATCTAGCATTTACACACTTTTCTGGAGTCTGATAAAAACCACAAGACCACCATTATCATTTTCACCACCAGAGCGTGCACACAGATTTACACAGCGGCCACACCCTCTCCTCGCAAAAAGAAACAAAAACGCAAACCGAGCTGACACCACTGAGCACAACCACATTTGTACTGGTACCAAAAAACACTTAGAAGAACAAATAATCACCGTTTCCTTCTCCTGGTAGTGTTTATGTATCATTTACTGCGCCTTCTGTTTCTGTAAATTAGGTTTCCCACAGCACTAAAGAGGCTCAGCGCTGCTGCACCGATCGCTGCTAATGTGAATGTGTGTTACATAAGAGGAGCTTGTGTCACAATGACGAATGCAAATGAGCGTTGCATGTACGCCAAAACAGAAAGAACAGGTTACATTGGGACGCAGCCTGACTGGGACATAATGTAATCATTTACAAGTTTGACCCTTTGCATTAACTGTCTTATGTAAATCGTAAATATTTAACCAGTATTTACAACAGACACCGGCCAGACGTTATGATATGATATCCAAGCATTACACAGTATTTCGACTGACTGGGAAAAGGCATAAAAGGCAAAAAAATCTGATCCTATAATTTAATTAAAAGAAGTTTCCAGAATATTTACCCCTTCAACCCTGCCTGTTTGTTCTTCGGTTTATAAGTTTGATTCTAAGTAAGATTACCAAGTATTGCCACGAAACTTGGTGGAAGAATTTGGAATGGGTCAAGAAATCCAAAACATATTCTTTTCACCTCCTTTAAAATTGTGAGTTTTTCAACATTTTCCTGGATTTCTCAGAGCGGATTCAAATTAAGATCTAGTGAAACATTTGCCCCTTCTGCCTTTGGTGGAGGTGTGCCCTAGTTTGAAAGTGTATTAATAAAATGGTTGTATAAGATTGTGCTGGAAAAAAAAATAGCAGTTGTTTAAGACATCTAGTGACGCCTCTGCTACGGTTTAGAGAACTGACGGTCAGTGAGTTGAGAAGTTTCTCATTAAATCCTGTCACTAGCCCTGAGCGAGGCTATTTCTTCTCCTCTAGGTCACTCTATAAAAGGAGGGAGTGGTTGGATCGCCGCTCTCTCTAATGTCCAGTGTTGTTAAGAAAACTATCCACCTCCGGGGCGGATTGCCGGTCCACTTCGAAGGGTCTGGAGTAGTGTGAGGTCAGCGGTCAAACCCATTGTCTCCCTCCCAGGAGTGCAGTCAGTGGTTCATAGAGAAGGTAGATGGAGGCAGAGATAGGTGGAGATGTTATCAGCACTGAGTCTGTGCTTGAACAACATAACAGACTGTTTAAAAATAGACGACATGACAGCTCCCCAAACATGATCGTACAAAGAGAGTAGAAAGTCTATTTCAGACAATGTAGCCAACACTACCCACATACGTGTTTTTGGCATTGGCATGATTGTTAGATACATCCTCTAGAGGGCAGTGCAGAGGCAAGAGTCTTAAACAAGAACAAATATGGCGATGATTAAGAAATTTGGTTATTAAGAAAGAGTTTGTCCCTTTGCCACAACAAAATAACATCATTTAGATGCCTTGTTTTTATTTACCAACTTGCAAAGTCTCTCCTCAAAAAACCTCTGCTATTGTTAGAGCGGAGGCTCTGTCCCTTTTCGTATCTAACACTGAGATTATTATTCTTTAAACACTCCGTATAGAGCTGAGGGGAGCTGCAGGAATGTTTGCTCTTTTTCATGTGTCATCACTGCTCCTTTCACATTATGCATATTCATTTCAACCACTGTTATTGTAGAAAATATCAACCATAGCTTCTTTAAGTAAATGGCTTTGCTTGGAGCAGCTTTACTACCCACGAAAATGTTGTTTATAATCCATGAACTAAACCTCAACCCTCATTAACCCAACATTTGTCCTCGCATGCATTTGTTAGGTCTCATAGTTCTCATTCAGCACTTTTGTATTATACAATATCACTTTGGGGACTCGGTCGAGCCAAGCTAAATGAAGAACACTGGGATGAGAACACAAACAAGGCATATCCATCCTGAGCCATCAATAATATTCATCCAGGGTCAAGCGAGGAAACAAGAAAAACAGCAGATGGAACCTGCCGTGCGCGACATAAACAAACAGTGAATAAAGATGGATTCACTTTATTTTCACCTTTCACGGTTCAAACTAAATTGGAACCGGACAATTTTTCACAAGCGTAGAGAGCGTTAATCATTCTGAAAAAAACAGAACCCTAACCCTAACCCTAACCCTCAGGCAATGCATCTTCCATAACAACTGTGAGTGAGTTCAGAAACTAATTGTCCACATTGCTGATGATTGCTTGTCCAAATTCTGCGATGACTGATGAGCCTCAGGTAACGTTTCAACCCCGAAACTGACACCCAAGACATTGTTGGACGTGCAGCCCTCGCATGGCCCCACCACCGAGCCATAAGTCATCACCTGGTAGGAAATCGTGGGGATATCGTGGGGCCCTCCAATTCATTCCTTATTAAAACAGGACATACTACAGCGGCTGTTAAATTTGAAGGAATGTCGGCAGCACGTCTCATAATTTCTGTCTCTGTCTCTCTTGGCCCTCCACCTCTTTCTCGTTTGCTTTTGGAAAAGCAGAAATGAAAGACAGGCGCTGGTTCGCGTGCTCAAGGGTTCACCGCACTGAACCTTGAGGGCAAAAGTGTAGTGTGTGAAGGGAGTGAATGCTGGGTGATGAAGAACATTTGGAGGGGGCAGAGGAACGTACTTCACAGGCCAGACAGATCAAAAAAGTGACGACATCGGTTGATTATTTACCATTTTCTTTCCTTTTCCCCCCACTTTTTTTCTTCCTCTCCGTCTTTGTCTATCTAACAACCTCTCCCCTCGGTTCTCTGGGCAACTAATAAAGTCCTCTAATCTAATTAGGCCCTGCTTAAAGAGACCGAGTGGAGCCGCATGCGGAGATAGAGCCAGAAAATAAAAGGTGGGGGTGGGGGGGGGGTTTACTGTGGTTTGGACAATCTCCAGCTTTACGGGTGAAGCAGGGATCCATCTTGCTGACACTGCCTCACTTTCTTACCTCTCCTGTTTGCTGTATGACAGCTGCTCAGGCACGATGGAGCTCCGGGGCTCGCTCTTCCGAGGACAAGATTTTTATCTCTGACAGCTGTCTGAAGCAGGATATCTCCCCTGTTTCCCGTAGGTGCGTCATAAAAAGCCATTTAAGGTGATCACAAACAGCACAGGCACATGACAGAGACACTCGCTGATATGTGGAGAGACATCGAGTGAAAGATAAGATATGCAACTGAACCTACAATCAGATCTAAAGGGTTAAGTACACTGGAGGATGTGTTAATGCTAGGTCTTTGGACATAGGCATTATACAGAGGTGTTTGATTTCCTGCCAAACAAATTTACAAACCTCTGAATATTTTCCAAACTGAGCAGCCACACATGGCTGATTAATAATGGAGAGACAGCTGGCAGCTACTCCAACTCCACATGTTCACATGTTAAACATTCTGTATTTCCCCCATCATGTTTTCTGGCCACATCCACACAACTACGTTTTCTTTTGGAAACGCATCAACTCTGGTCCGGATACGCCTGGACTCCACAATACTCTGTAGTTTTAGAGCAGCTGAAATGCAGAAGTGTGGGAACACTGCTGGCCCTGTTTTTATTTGAAAACTCCGGGTCTGCGTTTTAGTCTGGACAGAGAGTGACGGACATGTTTGGAAACAATGACATATAATCTCACACCCGCTTGCTGATTGGGTCTGTGGAACACAATGTAGCTTTTGCCGGCATCAGCCTCGGATACCAGTGTAGAACGCAACATGGACAATCGGATAATTACAAGCGTTGCTGACCTTGTTGTCTTTGCTTACAGTTAAATTCTGTATTTTAGGATGATGCAAGTGATCACATGTGTAGGACATGAGCTATTATTCATTAACAATCAGCAACAATCTCCAGCAGGTCAAGAATGCCTTCCTGTTTCCAACGTTAGTATGAAAGGGGATATTAACTCTGATGTTGAGCCAAAACGTTAGTGTGAACAGAGATCATCGTCGGTAAATAAAAAAGAAATGCAGTTGTATGGATGTAGTCTCTGTCTTCCTGTAAATTTTCACTTTCAGTTTCCAGATATAAAAACGATACACAACGTTTCCAAAACCATGTCACCACAGCATCAGCTAATCAATTAACAATGTGAAAGATAAATGTAAAAAATAACGCCAACTGGCTTTAAAAGGTAGCAGCAGTTAAAAGTGCAGCTAAAGGTATAATAATAAAACGCATATTGTCATCTTGCCAAAACCCTTTTGTCGCAGCAGTTGGGTTTTGTTTGGTTTGCGGTACAATGATGTGTGTGATTTTACTATGACAAGGGTGTGGCTGAAGCATAACTTAACCACACACACACACTCACACACACACAGTTCTTTAAACCGAACACACAGTTCGGTTTAAAAAAAAACTGTGTAGTCATGAAAATGTGGAGCTCACTATTGCAAATCCTGTTTTGTCCTCGTCTTCCCTCTGTGTAGCAGCTGCTGACGGAGTAAATAAAGGGAGAAAAACAACTTCATAATAGCTGCGTAGTGATTAATAACAAACTATCTTTATCTGGAACATGCATCTATTTCATGATGAGAATATATTTGTACAGCAAACGCAGCATATTTATGACTTAGTGCCAACTTGTCCAGTTGTTCTGCATTATCGTCCCTACAAATAATAATAATAATAATTCTTAATTGTTTTAAACCTTCTGTCATTGCAAGTAGCTAATTTGACAGTTTACGTATTGCTTCCAATGTTTTTCTTTTTTCCTAAGCTTTGATTGAGCATATTCTGAAGTCAAGGTTCCAGAATTGAAAGGTTCCCAATCAGAGAAAATATTCACAAAAACACACCAGAGGAGCTGATTTTAGCGCTAACGACCAAACTGGTTCAACCGGAAACTCGACAGGAGCCAAATAATTTCCCTCCATAAGTGCAGGGCGGAGACACAGGTGCAGAGACTGCTGGCAGGTTGCCGTCTCCGCTTTCTGCAGGCGAGAGGGACATTTCCAGACAGATAGAGGTACTTTTCCAACTCCACTGCAAAGCCTGTCCGGGAGGGTAAACCACGACTGGGAATCTGTGCCAGTGTTTTTCCTCACATTCCTTTCAAAGACATATGCTTTAAAGCAGTCGTAGCAGAGTGAGGCCGTAATGAAAAACAGGACTCCTGGGTGTTTTTTTCCTAGCCTGACGTGAATACAATGCAATTAATGACTTAAGTCTAAGTGAGAGACAACCACGAGTTACGACTGTGTGTGGACAAGGATGTGTATAGAGCAAGAGTGTTAATCAGTAAGTGGGTGTGCGTGTGTTTGTTCGATCATAAGTGTATAAAACCATTTCTGTTTACGGGCATGTGCCTAATCTTGGGACAAAGCTGTAACCCTGAGCAGGTTAATCACCCTAAAAGTATAAAGTTTACAATAATGGCTATAAACTACGTCATGCGGGTAGAGATTACTTTTCAATTATGGACAATAAAAAAGAATGTCTGCTTCACTGTACAGTACTGTCACGTACTGTTCTGTCAATGTTATGTATTACATTCCACTTCACCCTCAGTGGGTATAAAAGCACACAGTAAGTACCATCTGTACTCACCTGGGTGTTGTTTATGAGTCTATCTTCCCTTTTACGCTTGAGGGGAAAGTTGATTACCTTCTTTTTATTATAGAATATTATAAATAGTTCATTTTTTGTTCTATGAGTTTGACTGTTAGAGTTTAAAGTCTCATTTTACGATGCACAGCACAACGTCAATCACGCAAATACATTCTACTACTATTTCCTGATGTAGACGAATAAGAATGTGGAATTGCAGTTAGTCAGTATGCTTAAAAAGCTCCACGGTGGAGGAGGTTGTGATGGTTTAGATCCTCTTCAGGTGAAGTCAAAAGTGGTCATGCTGTGAACAGGGGTGGTCAGTAAACACATTGCGATGTGTAGACTGTGAATTCGTTGTCTGGATATTGGCTACACTCACCTCTATGATTTCAAGCGGTACTGCTACGTTTAGTTTGTTTTGCTCGTGTCCGT